>NC_090226.1:33300225-33600225 GCF_024489055.1 Chanodichthys erythropterus | reverse complement strand
ATGTTTATACTCCTGTGGAACAGGAAGTCGTGGCTGGACGATTTCATGTTCATGATCACCCCGGTGAGCTAAAAATGTTTAAATATGAATGGGAATATACTTCAGAGATATTTTACTCATAAAAATTCTAGGGGTGTTAATAATTGTGTTTTGGAAAAAAACATTTATTTCTTAATGTTATTTTGCCCCCACTTTTAATTCTTTTCCTTCAATGAAAGGTTACATTTTTGCTAATATTATGAATAAAAGATCAAAAGGATAAACAATGCAGATTTATTTTTAGAGTCATCTTTGATCACATTTATGAAGGGGGCTAATAATTCTGGCCACAACTGTACATGTACGGTATAAATGACTGATAATCCTTCAGTTTCTCCTAGTAGACCCTCTTCCATTCTTATATAGTTTTGTTTTAGGTTGTGGTTACATCAATTTCCTGCTTATTTTTAGGAGAAGCATCCAAACCCGGGAAAGCCTTTTCATGGGACACATCGTCAAGCGTACTTGCCTGACAATCCTGAAGGAAATGAAGTGCTCACACTGCTGCAGAGAGCTTTTCAACAGAAACTGATCTTTACCGTCAGGAAATCTATAACTACAGGTGCAGAGAATGTGGTCACCTGGAATGATATTCATCATAAGACTGAAAGATATGGTGGGCCTAAATGGTATGAGTTCATTAAGATCTGCTTTCAGTTGTCCATCATGTTCTGCAAAACCACTAATCAGATATTTCATATTTACTTGAGTTTAATGCAAAATATCACTGTATTTGAACTGTTGCATTTTTATTTTTCTCTTTTCTGTCCACAGTTCTGGTTATCCAGACCCTGACTACTTGAAGAGAGTGAAAGATGAGTTAAAGGCCAAAGGCATTGAAACAGAGACAACAGGGCTGGACAGCCAATTCAAAGACAAACTTCAGAAGAAGAATGTGTTTGATGACAAGATGAAGAAATCGACTGGTTACTCAAGAAGAATCAAACGGAATCAGACGCCTGATTATGGATCAGGAGCAGTGGGAGGATCAGAACAGGATGAGGGAGAGAATTTTAGAAGACAAAGTGAAGCAGAAACTGGATTCAATGAAGATTCAAAACACCGTTCTGGACATGAGAGTAAAGATGCTCATGCTGAAGAGGAGACGTGTGCTATTTGTATGGACAGCTTCACCAATAAGAAAAAACTGAAATGTGGACATGAATTCTGTCAGGATTGTATAAGAATGTCAGAGAAGAGTCTGGGATCCATCTGTCCTGTGTGTAAGGAAGTGTATGGGACATTGGAGGGAAACCAACCGGATGGAACAATGAAGGTAACAAAGAGCAGATCGAGTCTCCCTGGATATCCACTATGTGACACTATTGAAATCACCTACAACATTCCTAGTGGTGTTCAAACGGTAAGAATATGTAAAACTGAATTTTTATTAAAAAACTTGACTTCTCACATCATATACATTGTATTGTTTATGATTACAGAGGGACATAATATAGTTGATGAATAAAACTGAGTTGTGGTGAACACCCTCCCTTTAACTGCATGCGAGACAGACACATTCAACATACAGCAGACACATCTGACACACACTAAAACTGCTCTGTGTTTCTACTCTTACCCTGAAGAGGACACTATGGTGTTGTGTCCAGTGCTGATCTACTGCTCTGAAAAACAAAGCGTTATATATAGGGTTATAATCCGCCATTAAACAAATCACTCCTCAAAATGCCCATCTATTGGGTGATTCTCAATTGGAAGGCTGAGTCTGTATCCTTCCTAGTTCAGTCCTTCTGATGCTTCTAGGCTGGAGTCCTCTTCAGCATTGGACACTAGAATGAGACAGTCTAATTGTCACATACTACTGTTCCACAAACACAAGAAAGGAGATTCACTCAAGCACTCCAAAAATACAGGAGCAAGAATGATAAACACTAACAAATCATACAACGTTATCGCAAAACAAAGCACTGGGGAGAACTATGGGCTTAAATACATGTAGTACTAATTAGAAACCATGGGAACAAACAACTCATGCAAACGGGTACAGGGAAAGCCAAACTCAGGGGCGAAAAACTGAAAACTTTTTATGCGTTTTGGCCGTTCATTTACACGACTGTGGCGTTTTGGTGGCCTGAAAATGCAAGCTCTTGAAAATGAGTTTCAAATTGAAAGTTTTTGAAAACTATATCATTATCGTCTCCTTGTAAACTACAAAAATGCGAATTTGTGAAAACGGTGACATCATGCATATGTGTATTCAGTCTATAGGCGCCTGGTGTTTCCTAACAAAGTGACATCGCCAACTACTGGCCTGGCATGAATAATACAGTTTTTTTTTTTTGTCATTTTCGCTGATCCTTGTGAATGTGGATCATTTTGACAACATTGTCATGTGTATGCGAAAAAAGCGAAGGAAAAGTTTTCCATTTTTAGTACATCATTGTTGTGTAATCATACCCTAAAACACAATGAAACTAAAGAGAACCAAAGCATAATGCTGACACTAATAAGTCAGTATGACTGCATCATAAATGTTTTTGTCCCACAGTCATGGCACGAAAATACTATTAAAAAAATGTAGTAACACTTCCCAATAAGCTTCATTAGTTAATGTATTAACTAACATGAATTAACCATGAGCAATACATTTGTTACTGTATTTACTGATCTTCATTAATGTTAGTTAATAAAAAATTAAATAAAAAAAAAACATTCATATAATTTTTATAAAAAAAAAAAAAAACTTGTCACTTTATACATACGCAACATATAGAGACACAAAAGCTGATGAAAAAAAATATTCGGCTGATGAAAGTTCTATTGAAACACTTATTTTTACTGTTGAGAGATTTAGGGCTGATATATATATTTATTTATTTTTATTTTTGTAGTGTCGTGCCGATTAAACACAAAAGACAAGAATTCCCGAGAGACTTAACTCTTTAATCTCCATGAGAAGCAACCGAAAAATGTACAACATTAGCACTCGCTCGGAGGAGTTACATCCTACAGAAAACAGCCATATACATAAACATAGTCCCTTCTTGTGGCCATTATGTGCATTGCACTCCAACATTAACTATTGCAACTATTGCATTAAGCATACCACAATTTTTTTATTTATTTTTTTCCCCTCATAGCCTGTATGCTTGCCTGTTGCTGAGACAGACATTTTTGTAGCATTCAAACTATTTCTTTGTGATACTATTAGCCAGCAGAGGACGCTATTGTGTACAATGCAGGTCTACTGCTCTGAAAGACAATGAAGCAGTGTAATATACTGCCATGATGAGGGAGGGATCAAACATAGGAGGAGAGAGGATAGGTAGCTTACAGAGGAAACAACAGGAGCATCCTATCTGTCCATAAATTCTCCTCCCTCTTCACACGTCACAACAGTTTTAATACATGTTTTACCTTTGAGGTTTAAAGAAACCATACATTTTATTAATTACATTTTTTATTCATATTTATTATGATTTTTTTAGTTTCTGTTTTCATGTCTCTCGTCACAACATGGACTCGCTCTCTTGTTTCGTTCAAACACAAATTGGAGCATCTTGTATAGATTCAGAGGCCTTCAGTATTAATATTACTGAAATCTTACATTCTGTCAGTGTTTGTTTTGTGATAATGACAGAATGACTGCACAATATTGCTCACTTAACATGTAGTAAACAAATCAGTCATCATCGCACAGAGTATATCTTCTCATATTCCTGAATATGCATAATATCTCACGATTGAGGATGAAAACAATGATAAAAGTATTTTGCACTAATGGACGCACATATATGGATAGTGCAGAAATCCGAACTGGGCAGCAAAAACTTTAAATTGAGCATTAGTTCATCTGTTTCAAGAGCACACATGTAAACTGAGAATTTAATCTAGATTCATTCACAGTAGAGATACTCATAACTGCTTAACCATTAACCAGCAGTATACCATCAGTTAAATGGTTTAAAAAATAATTTAAGCAATTTTTTTAAGTAATTTTTCAAGATATTTGAAAAATGTTTGCTGCATAGTTAAAAAATACGCAACACATAAAATTCAGTTTTTGAGAGATAAAAAAGTAACATTTTATTATTACAATCAGAAATCATGTAAAATACCAATAAATAAAGAAAAATGTTTACAGACATTATAATGTTTGCAAAAATTTCACTTTATTACATAGTTTAAGGTTTTAGTAATACATAATTGTTTTGATCATTTTTAGAAGAAGCATCCAAACCCGGGAAAGCCTTTTCATGGGACAAATCGTCAAGCGTACTTGCCTGACAATTATGAAGGAAATGAAGTGCTCACACTGCTGCAGAGAGCTTTTCAACAGAAACTGATCTTTACTGTCAGGAAATCTATAACTACAGGTGCAGAGAATGTGGTCACCTGGAGTGATATTCATCATAAAACCAGTAGATCTGGTGGACCTCAAAGGTACGAGTTCATTAAAGTCTGCATTCAGTTGTTCATCATGTCCTGCAAAACCACTTATCAAAGATTTTATGATTATTTTTCATGTAAATGTTCATGTAAAATATCACTGTATTTTAATTATATTTTTATTTTAGTTTTTTTCTGTCCACAGTTACGGCTATCCAGATCCTGATTACCTTAAGCAAGTGAAAGATGAGTTAAAGGCCAAAGGCATTGAATGAGGATTTGACTTGTATGTTCTGTAGAAAAAAAAAAAAAAAAACACATGTCTAAGGCAGGCACAAATTAAGCAGATATTATAAAGATGGCAGCATCATTATTTTATTTGTACACAGAGATTGGTAGCTCTATAAGTAAAATCTGTTGACTTTAGCAATCTTTGTTGCATTATATGCCAACAGTGACAGTTCAAAAATTGCAGAAAGCACTTTTTGTGTTTTTAGCCACAAGTTTGCATGCTTTTAACTCAAGAAATATTAAAGATATCTAAATATGCTTTTAGATTCTGGTTCTTAAAAAACTTGGTGGACAGAGTAATCCACTATTTTGTTGAGGAGGGTCAAAATAACAAATTTCACCCAAGATTTGGAGCCAATTTACAGGGGTGTCAAAATGACTTCCTTGCCACTGTCTCTTTCACTTCTTTTTGCCTCAAATTTGCATGCCTGTAACTAAGAAGTATTAAAGATATCTTAATATCCTTTTAGATTCTGGTTCTTAACAAACCTTCCTTTTCATATCTGTATATTAAAGGCAATCTTTTTTTTTTTTTTAATAACCAGTGCTTTGGGTGTTATCATGCATGTCACCATACTGTTGGGCTCATCATATTTATTTTAATATAAAGAATTTAAATTACATCCACTTTATAGCAACAAAAAACATGAACGTGAATCTCAAAAATTATTATGCAAAGCAGTTGGTTCAGTTGCTTCAAAGCTTCGAAAAGCTTAATTTTACGGACCCAATTAAAAGTTTGGAATTTTGAAACATTTTGATTTTGAAGCCTATAATACTACCAGCAGAAGTAGCCGAATAAGATAAACTCTATAAATGAACTACACCACTATCGTACGGCTTCAGCTTCACCATAACTATGTTTCAGACAACTCTTCTGCCTTTATTCACAAACATTTTCCCTGAAAGTTTGAGTTAGATTAGCTTCCAAGAGCGCATTTATAAAGACAACAAGGCTGTGAAAGCAACTAGTAAATATGAGTTTACCTGTTCGCTGATGACGTTTAATGCCATCAACAACCTCTCTAGTCCCATTTAGACACTTGTTAGCAAGTAAAAGCCTTTTTTGCTATCATATATTCTTATCAGTTTTTTGAGTTATAGCTATATAGCTTATTATAGTTTATAGCTTCAAAATGTTTTCTATATGTTCTAAATTAACCACAGTTAATTTTCATATAAGCAGCACTGATGTTTAAATATGTTTACCAAAGCTGTGTTCAAACTCAGCTGCCTGCAACTAGCCAATACTACAAAACAATGGTAGTTATGCAATTAGTACTGGTTTTAAAAAAACTTAATTGAGCCAATAATAATCAATTAAAGTGTAAATGACATGTATTTAACTGAGTTGCCATTTGTTATCAAACCACAGCTATTCTCTTCTCCAGGCTCGGACATATACAGTTGAAAGCTACTAACAGCTTGTATGCTTTTCCTCCTCTGTCCACTAGATGGCAGTATCATATACCAAGAGTTTCACACAAACACCATAACTACCATATTTCAGACAGTTACATAATGCTTATGTAGTAAAAATCTACCTTAATACAAGTTTTTGTTCCATTGCTTTATATTAGGTGAAGATCCTTCACAGACAACACAGGTCTGCTCTGTAGGTTGCCACAATGATTTATTTAATTTCTTTTTTTTTAAAGGGTCATTAACATTCAACTGACTTCAAAGGCACTTCCTCACTTTTTGTTGCATCTTGTCGACCCTTTATCCTGTTTTGACAAGGACTCACAAAAGCCCAACTCAGGGAGACAGGTTGCACTTTCCAAAACCAACAACTCCAAGGGAGTTTAAAGTTGTTGAGACAAAGAGTGCATTGTGCATTTTCCCATGCTTGAAACATCTCACAGTTTGTAGTCAAATAAGGGCGATAGAACACGTTGTACTCATAACATGGCATTTTTTCAGCATAGTGAATTATCTGCCTCAAGTAACATTGATGACCATAAATTTCCCTTTTAAAAGGAGCTTTAAAAACATCTCAAATGTGTTCATTTCTGTATTTATTTAAGGAAAAGATCAATTTTCATTAGATTCAGAGAAGTCTAATGAATGGCAAGAACAGCAGTTCTCAGTTAACAGGAAACGTTCTCAGAACGTTCTGGCAAGGTTCTTTCAAAGTTATAAACAAACGTTCTTCCAGTGTTCCTTCAAAGTTATCTGGTCTTTAAAAATATTCTCAAAACTTTAGCCCAAAAACATTATTTATTGTTTATACAACTTTTTTCTGAAATGTTAGTTGGACGTTCATCTAATGTTCTTTTAAATGTTACAAGTTGTTTCAGAACGTTCAGAGAACATTCTAAAGTAACGTTCCAATAATGTTTGCACAATGGAATGTTTCCTTACACCAAGAAAAAACATTTTTAAAACATTAAAACATTCAGAGAAAATTCAGAATGTTTTCATAACTTAATAACTTAAAAACACTTTAAAATAACTTTTAATAACACTCTTAGAACATAATTTTGGTAACTGGGATAATACAGCAGTGTGTAATACTGATATTTAATGCCTTAAAGGGATAGTTCACCCAAAAATGAAACATTGACTACCATAGTATTTATTTTTCCTACTATGGTAGTCAATGGGGGGTGAGATCTGTTTGGTTGCAAACATTCTTCCAAATATCTTCCTTTGTGTTCAGGAGAACAAAGAAATATATACAGGCTTGGAACAACTTGAGGGTGAGTAAATGATGACAGAATTTTCATTTTTGGGAGAACTATCTCTTTAATCAACAAATATGGTCTACATTAATACAATATTACATTTCAAACAGTAATTCAACTGCAAAGTTGCTAAGTCTCCACAGTGACTGTGTTTCTATTAACATTCAGGCATTATATATCAAACTAAACAAGAGAATCCGCTGATTCAGTTGACAAGAGTAAGATGACGCTCAATGTAGGACACATTTGAGATAAAAATACATTTATGTGACAGTTGTATCTGTGTTGTTTCTCCTGCTCCAGCATCCAAATTTGCTCTCTATTTTCGCTCCCTCCTTCACCAGTGCCAGCATTAACTAGGACATTATCAAAATTATAGCTCTTCAGGATGCAGCAATAGTCTGGAATGCTGTGATGTTACACTGTACTCTTGGAACGCACTCAAATAAACTAACAGTTATGTGAATAAATAAATAACACCAACTATTATTTCTGGTTACACTTTACTTTAAATGTGTCCTTCTTACAGTGTAATTATACATTTAAGTACTGAGTAATATTAACTACATTTACTTTAGTGTTAGGGTAGGGTTAGTTTCATGTAATTATTCATAAATATACTTTATAATTTATACTTTACATGTGTCCTAGCAGAGGATCCACAACTACAGAAATGTTCAACTGATGCTTATTATGACAACAGATACACTGTTCAAAGTTATGTTAAAAAATATTGCGGCACTTAGTAAACTTTTTGTAACATTCATGACATGATAAACTTAATTGCTGATTTATTGTAACAAACAAAAACTATATTAATAAGAATCCAGAAACATGACTTCACCAAAACATCTCGGTTACATATAGGGGCTTTCGCACCAGAGGAACCTTTTCATAGTTCCTACACTGTAAAAAAAAATCCCAGTAAAATTTACGGTAAAAAAACGGCAGCTGTGGTTGCCAGAACTTCACCGTAAAAAATACAGTAGCAACGTAAAAAAAAAATCTGTTAACCCTTAAATGCATGGCTGTTTTGCCAATCATTCTTACATATTCGGGTCTTTATCGACCCGGATCTATATCTAACACGGAAGGATCTCTACCTGTTGCGATAATATAAAACTCCTCTGATATTAGAGTAACAATTACAGAAGAATAAAATAAAGTATATTTTGTTACCTTTTGGAGCTTGAAAGGGCTCCATTTGAGCAGATGTTTTATGCCATCATCACTGTCCTCATCAGAGCTCATTTCCCAGTAAATTCAGCAAATAATAGGCTAGTTTTATGTTTGAGGTCACGAATATGAGCCCATTCGCGATCTCAAATGTATTCTCAAAACTAAATAATTTTCAACATCTTCAAAATCAATATTTTGATCGCTAACAGCTTCACCAGATCCATCCAGTGACAGTTACAGTCATATTTGATTGCGTTCAGTACTTGCTCTGCCCTGCTCTGTATGTTTGTTTTATTATTTTGTTTTCTGTCTTGAGTCGTCACTTCAGCATTGTGTATCAGACATTGCCACCTTGTGGAATAAAGGTGAATTGTACTTTTTCCGTCATCTAAGATTCAATTATTGTTGTGCAGAAAAAATATACGTACACTCATACACACCTCGGGTCGTTAGCGACCCTATACAATTTTTACAAAAAATTAATGCAAAAATAGGCATTCTTTTATAATTTTATGATTTTTTTCTTGTTATATTCTTTATAATAAATTGATTGAGGAATACCACGAAGGTTGATGTCCAACTTTAAAAAATGAACGAGGAGGAGGGTAGTGAGTGATGTCCCGGGTCACTAAAGACCCGAGGTATGCATTTAAGGGTTAAATTTACGGTAAAATAACGTATTTCATTAACTGATATAATGTTAATTTACCAACCTAATGAAGTACTAATATCTGTTTATTATCTTTATAATACACTGACAGTCACCAAACACAGTGGTGACAAGAGTCACATGATGAATCAAAGTTCATCACAAGCAGAGAAGGACAACACTAACATATAGAAGGTGCACACAGTGTCATTCACACACACACTAAACACCATCATGGTAACATGCATGAAATTTTAAAAATGAAATAAACATTAATTTAACAACATTAGATGTAACATAAAACCCTAATGTACATAACTGATTGGAAAAAAATGAGAAAAACTAAGAAGAAACAGAGTTATTTCAACAAAAATATATCAAATGTGAAATGTCACGCAGGGAATTGTGGGAATGTCAATTTACGGTTTTTCACTGTAAATTTTACAATGAATTGTTATTTTTCACCGTATTTATTTATACCGTACGGTATTTTACCGTAAAATTACATTAAATGTACCGTTCTCTAGATCTATTACAGTTATTCACCGTATATAGTATGGAAACTTTCTGTAAACCAATTGACCGCAGCATTTTTACAGTCTTTTACTGTTAAAATCACGGTAATTTTTTACTAAAAAACTAAATTAGCTCCTTAGGGTCTAACCCAGCCCTATAGGATCTATCGGTGATGTAAGTGTACATTGATTGGTCAAACGCAACGACACCCGGCATATTTAAAACGGAGTGTCTATTTGCACTAAGTGCAAATAGCGTCCTTTGTTGGCAAATGCTATTTACACCAGCTCCGCCCACCAATGTCAGGTTGGGCCACTCAAGTTTAAAAAAGACATGCAGAATTCAACATCTTTAGTGGCGCAGCAGTAGCGAGCAAGGCTCACGGAAGAGGCTTTTAACGCAATCGATGTGGATTTGTATCCACCTTTTGTTCGGATAAATTTTCAATAAAAATAAAAATAAGGTTCTAAAAGTGGAAATAAACCGCGTCCGAGTGTTTAATAATATTAAAAGTGTTTATTGGGTAAGGGTTAGGGGAAGGTGTAGGGAGGGTTTTTATTCTCCCAATGAGGCAGCATCCATTTAATAATTATAATAAATATAATCATTTACACTCTATGATATTATCGCATCCTGTTAATGTACAAAAATACCGAGGTGCAAATAGTATCTGCCAATATAAAGTATAGATAGCATCTTTAATCTTATTGCAAAGAACCCACGACACACAACAAACAGCTCAGTTTGTAAATGCCACGCTTAAAGACTCCACTGTCGGCCGCTTTAGAATTCCTATTCCCGGTGCGAATGCAACCAGGAACATGGTCCGGGGGAGAAATTAGTTCTCGGGGAACTATCCTAGTGACTAGTTCCTCGAACTATTCAGTGTGAAAGCCCCTTATGTGTCCTTGGTTCCCAGGTAAGGAACAATATACTGCATCAGTAGTTGATATTATGGGAACACCATCTGATATAATGATTCTCTAAAGAGTTTATTTAATGATGCCGATTCATTGGCAGGTAGCACTAGCTCCACCCACCCTCCAACTATGATAGCACAAGCACATCCGTATGAGTCTTCAATGGAGTGACGCACATAAAGATGTGCTCGCTTTATCATAGATGGCTTTACTATGAGGAAAACCAAGCAGAGACATAAAAGTAAGGCCAACTATGCAGCATCATGTTCCTACTCAGGGAACCAAAGTTACGCATGTAACCTTCCATAAGATCTCTTCAATGCTGCATCAGCCCTGGAACAACATTCTTGCCCAAAAACATACTGTACTCCTAACCTTATCCTTACCCCTTAACCTACCCATAACTTGTCCCTAAAATCAGAGGGAAATGATGGGTGAAAGGTTTGAAATCACAAACTACCTTGTTATCACGTCAACTTGTGCTTGTCAACGAGTGGATCTCTGAGCTGGTGTGAGTGAGTGGAGGCGGGTCTAATTTGCATATGCATCGAACCGCGCATACTAAATAAGGCAAGGGTGTAGAGTTACATTCAAGGTATTCTGAGCCATTTTTTTCAAGGAAAAAAACATTAAAGTATGTAATTTTGGTGATCAAAGATGAGCTTTATGGGATAAAATGATTGACCACAAGGGGAATTTAAAGCTCTAACAGGACAAAGTCTATGCATCTTGCAAATCTATGCAAAAAGGAGGAGAGAAAGACTTCAAAATAACAGCCTGCGTGCAATGCGAAGAAGAAACCACCTTAAAAAAGATAACCAAGTCTTGGCCTCAGCAAGACCTTACTGGGATTAAAATCCAAACAAGAAGGGCTCACCAACAAAGCTAGCCAGTCTCCAATTCTCATAAGATAAGTGAGGGCCAGCAAGAGGACCATCTTGAGGGTCAAAAGCTCATCTGAGGCAGACTCCAGCAGCTCAAAAGGAGGTCCTGCCTAAGCCTCCAGAAGCCAAGATGGAATGAATACAGGACATTTAGGCTTTAGCCATCTTGAAAAACACGAGCGAATGTCACGCCGTTAACAGGAACACGTTTAGCAGCAACAGCTCTGCAGTAAAATGCTCCTGCAAAATCTCCAGCACTGGACCCATCCGGGCAGTGAACTGGATCCACTCTGTGTTGTATGCCCCTGGACGTAAATAAACAGTACTTCAAAGCATAGAGTTTAGAGGAGGCTCTAGCATTCAGAATGATCTCAGTGATATCAGATGAAAGGCCTGAATCCATCAAAGTCCCCTGTTCGCTGGCCAAACCCATCGTCTCCATATCTCTGGACAGTAGTGCCATAGCAAGCCCTGAACATGAGAGAGATTGCCTGTGATTGGCATTCTCCAAGGAGGTTTCTCCAGAAAAAAGATCAGATCTCAGAACCATGTGTGTGATGGCCAAAATGGGGACACTAAGAGAAGACGAACCTTGTTCTTCTGAACTCCCCACAGAACAGCCAAAAGTAAGCGCACAAGTGGAAAGGCATGCAGACTGGCTTTGGGATCCAGCAAATCCAGCACTGTTTGACAATTCAAACCCCAGTTTCAAAGATACTTGTATTGATATATGGAAAACAATCGGTCATACTCTCAGAATAAATTAAGTATTAACGGATCATTATGCCATGGAGGCTAGCAAATAGCGTAAAATAAAATTACCTCGGGTATCCAGCACTATTGTCTTGCTTCTTTAGTTGCAGTGAAATAGACTAGGCGTTGTTTTTATTCCACTATATCAGGACAGTCAAACATATGGCCACCTACTGTCAGACAGTGAATTTGCATTTCCATTCAGTACATCTGCTGATTTTGTTTTGTGCAGGTGTCTTATGTAGCATAATTTCACAAAGCTAAAGTCAGACCTTCTTGAAATTACCCAATAATTTAAATTAAAAACAACTGCTCATGCTCATGTGCATAACATCTTTGTTGGGATTGTGACAAAAATGCAGTGTTTTTCTCTAATATCAAAGAGATACACATATTTTTTGACCAAATAAACAACAAATAAATTTGCTTTAAAAAAAAATCTGCAACAGTATCAGAATCGGTCAATTTGTTTCTAGAACAATTCAACATGAAAAAATCAAAATAGGTGCATCACTAATAAAAACATATTAAATAAAGCATTATTTTAAAAATCTAATAGTTTTTACACTGTAAAAACAAACTCAGTTTTAAAGAGCAGTGTACTAGTTGCCTTGTTGTTTTTATGGTTAATATTAATGCGACTAACTTTTATTATTATTATTATTATTATTATTATTATTAATTCGGCCCACACATGGTTATTTTTTCCAATCACTAATATGAGTTTGACACCCCTGCACTATATTGACTTGATAAGATCGATTACACTAGCTAGATTCACTGTTTAGATGCACTTGAAATGTAGCTTGCTGAGGACATCTGCTGGTAAAAGCTGACTAAATGCAAAGCATGAATAAAATGTGTCTTCAAAAGACGACAACTCTCTTTTAAGGATCTTGTGTACCCAAAAGTGTCTGTTTTTCCGTTGATGTTTTTGTGTAACATAAAGCAGCAGCAGCAGGTCATCTACATCCATTTTCACTACTTTGAAACCGCAGCTTGGAATAAAAAAAGACTGTTATTGTTCATTGGTGTGCATGCTAATATAGTTATCGTTATAGTTACCTTTATAGTTATCGTTCTTGGTGTGAACGGGCCTTTAGCCCTTTAACTGTCACCCCCACTTTTTTTTTTTTAGACAAGAAAATGCACTATCCAAACTTAAATGGTTGTAATTCAAGAATACTTTGGAGTATAGACATAAGGCTGGTCTTGTTTTAAAGATGAAATTTGGCAGATTATTGCAGTGAAAAAAGAAAAAAGTTATAGAAGTTTAAGTTTATGAAAATGTAAAATGTAAAAATATAATATTTTATATTTTTTAAATAAAATATATATTTTACAAAACAAATTTTACTCTAAAGCTGCAAGGAAATCAAAGCCAAAAATCTGAACAAGTTGTGTTCCAAATTTCAGGTTGATATCTCAAAAAATGAGCTTTCAGTAAGATTTTGTTTGGGTGCAGTACCACACTTTTACACTAGATGACAACCAAGCTCCATTACTGACCATATAAAGGCGCCTCCATTTCCATATATGGTTTGAGTGATCTGAACCATATATTTACATTATTTTCATACAATTTATGAAGTACACATCCTATATAGAAGTAGTATGGGAAGTTTGTCAGAATTTGATATGAATTCAGCCTCTAATAATCATAAAAATAACATGTATGTGGGTTATAGATCGCCGCCACAATCATAAATGTATTTTGTTTTCTATTAAAAACATTTTCAGACCTTTTTTTCTCAAAAAATTGAATGGATGTTATCTTTTGACCTCTTGGCATGAAAACAAACATGTGTCAACCAATCTTTAATGATTTTTCATGTTCATCGCTATTTCAAAATAAAGGTCTGAACATGCCTTATGAGTATGAAAATAATCTTGTTGCAAATTTATAAATTACTGCTCCTCTTTGAAAATCAGTCACCAAATATGTAAACTAGTGATTCTAAGCTTTCAAATGATATATAGTTTGCCTGTTTTAAATATGTAATGGCAAACGTCCCACCTGTGGGACGGTGACAGTTAATGGGTTAGACTCCCTAGGAGATGAACATTTCTTTAGCGACAAAACATATCTTATGCTGGTGATCAGCAATGCTGGATTTTTCAGAAGATTAGTAGCATTAAAGCATTAATTCAGTTTCCCTACTTAGCTCTTTGACCACCTCAAGGGGTCAAACAGTCACCCATGTCCCAATAAGTCCTGGTACGCCTGCAGAACCCGTGTTGTGCAGTGCTGCACCTGCTTAACCAGCGGCCATGTAAGACTTGCCAATCAAAGAAGACAGGGTCTGGACGGAGGAGTAGTCCTTGATTTCCACAAGGGGCCGACAATGATGCCAGCCCATGCGTGAGCAACATAGAGTGAGCCGGTTTAATTACTTTCCTCAGAAAGAAAGCATGCTTAGAACGAAACACCAACTTAAAATTCTCCAAGAGTGAGCAGTTAGGGCTGTTAAGCGTGACTGAATCTGAGACAATTAATACACTTATCATGCGTGTCTTTGCTTGTAATGACACAAAGGCACACTTACAGAACAGCATCATAACTACTCGATGCGAACCACTGAAAAAAAAAAAGAATAAAACTTTTCAGAAGAGAATGAATCATCTTTCTGAAGAAGAGAGTCATGGGGAATCAGGCTCATATGCTGCTACAGAGTACGTTTATTACATTCATAATGGCCACATATATTTTTTTCAATGATGTGCCTCAAAAGATTTCTAATGGCTTTATGTTGATGGTTATTATGTAATCTGACTTATGCACTCTCCGAATAAAAGGTACAAAAGAGTTTGTGCTTCAAAGAACAAATCTGTCCCTTGATGTACCTTAGAAACACTGAAAAACCTTTCATTTTGTAATACCTTTTACGGTTATGGTTAATATGGCTGTTGTTCATATTTACAAAAAGGAGCCCATCTACACTATGATTTTGCATCCAAAGAGCAGACAAAATAACAGCATTTGAACATTTACATAATTTAAATTTATGATTTATGTCTAATTGTGTGTCTGTGTGTTTATTTTGTGGACATGTTAAATTTTAAATTACTTTTTTGGCTGTTTTTTTTTAAATTATTTGTTCTTTTTATTGCAACCTTTTGCTGTATTATAATAAATTGACAATGAATCATTATTGCTCTTACTGCTCTTATTGAATAACATATGAGAAAAATCCATATAATAATAATAATTATAATACATTTCTAGAGTTAAGCTAAGACATTCAAAGTCAGTATTTTGCTGAATTTTATTAAATGATATTGTTGAAAATGGACAGACCCAGCGATAGGGTTGTTTTAACCCAGCAGTTGGGTTAAATGTTTGCCCAACCTGCTGGGTAGTTTTATTTAACTCAACTATTGTTTGAAAATGACTATACGGCTAGCTTAAAATGAATCTAAAATGAAATTAAAATGTTCATTTATTAAACATATTAATAAATGTTAATTTTCAAGATAATTTGGGTTCATTTTAAGTAAGCAATACTGTACTTTTTAAACAATAGTTGAGTTAAGTAAAACTACCCAGCAGGTTGGGCAAACATTTAACCCAACTGCTGGGTTAAAACAACCCAATCGCTGGGTCTGTCCATTTTCAACCCAACTTGGGTTGTTTTTAACCCAGCATTTTTTAGAGTGTAATAATCAGAATCCAACTTTACTGGCCAAGTAAGTTACTCTTCAGAAATTGACTTTTGTGGGTTCACTGTAAAAAGAATAGTTGGTTTAACTTTAATAAAAGTAAGTTACCTGGTTGCCTTAAAATTTTGACTTCACTGAAATGACATTTTTGAGTTAATTTGATGAAGGCGATTGGTTTAATCAACAGAAACTCAAAATATTATGTTATCAGAACCACACTAATTCTTGAATTTGTTGATTTGACAAAAGAAAAAAATGATTTGGGCTGGTGATTGGTTGCAGGGCCTTGTGGGTCATTATTAAAGAGGCACGGTCGAAGAGATTTAATGGAAGTCCACTATGCAGTACTCTTACATAAACCATTAAAAACATAGCTTTCATTTGTTGGCATTCACAGCACATCCTTTCTCTGTGCGATTACTTATTTATAATGTTCTGTCTGCATTGATGCACAAAAAAAAACTAACATAAAATGCCATATCAAGCCCTTCCAAGACTGCAAAGGAGTATAGTTTATACTCAGACTTGTGTAAACATTTTTTATTTTATCCCGAAGCACAGCTCAAATATTCAAGGAATGTTAATTACCTGTGATTTTTCTTGGGATTATGAATGTTATGGTCTAAATATTAACATATCCATTTGCTGACTGAAACTAAAATGTAATTAAAGTTAAATATATTATTCTGTTTCTTGTTGGGAAGCTTATATGGAAGCGTTTTAGATTCGAATTGCCCTGAATTAGGCACCTTCACATTCTGTGGTAAAATATGCACTGCATCTTTTGGAAAATGGAAAAGGCCTACTGGTGATTTTCTGCTAGGACACTGAACCCCAAAACACAAAATGCAATGCATAATTCAAAATAAAATCTACAGAATATTCCCATTACGCCCTATTTCTCTATGGTCTTTTCTTACAGTGTGGATGAGAATGTTTTCTATGTTACAGTGTCCTTATACAGTATTTTGTGCTCTTTACCATCTGTTAGTGTGTAAGACTGAAAGTTGTTGTTTACTTGCGCAGTTGGTCGCAGTGAGATTCTTGGATAAACTCATTTAGTTACACAACAGGATTTGATCTGAGCTCCGAGTGCACGGTAAGCAGTTCTACATTTATGGAGAAAAGGAATAATTGTCGCAAATGTTGCCAGCTAAGTGTTTCCTTTTTATTTGGAAGTCATTCAAAGTATTTTCTATGTGTGAGCCTTGAGCAGAACTAAGGCTGTTTTCCAACCCATGCACAATTTTATCTCTGTGTTTATTTGTATCTTACTGTACCCTTGGTTTTGGTTTAAATGTTTCCCCCACACTGAGAGCTTTAAACGGCTCAGACATGCCTCACATTTTATGTTCTTTCTGAAAGAATTTGTTGTTTATGTGTTCTTAATTATTCTCCAAATCCCCAAATTACTCTTAAAAAGATCAGAACAGGAGCTAAACATGCATTATATGAGAATTAACACAGCACAGCAAGAGGATGCTAGATGAGTTTTGCAATACAAACATCTTCACAATTAAACTAAATACTGTACCCAGTTCACTATAAACTTAATGGGGGGTTCATGTTTCCACATTAGATGTAATGACGTCGTTAAAACTCTGTTTTGCAAAACTAAATCTCTTAAGACGTTGAAGGTGTCGTATTTCTCGGCGTCGACTCACCGCATGCGTTTCTGATTGGATGACACCCTTCGTCGACATCACATCAGCCAATAACGAAGCTCCGCGCTTCTCCATCGATCAGCACAGGGATGGAGCTCTCCTCCTGACGTCACAGCAGCCAGCGGGGCTCATGTTGGGAAGTCCGAATCATTTGCGCGAATCGGTTCTTTCGAACAGTTTGGTCCTTTGACCAGTTCATCGGTTCTTTTACGTCCTCGCGGGTTCCCAGACATTCCTTGACATTTCACATGCTTTATACATGTTGGTTAATGTATGTTTATTTATTTCAAGCTTCAAGAGTCATCAGTTATTGGCTCATTTTGTGTCAGACCTGAGGCGCAGTACATTTTTATCAGGCCTACACATTAATAAATACACGAGATTAACATAAAGACCTGGGCAACATGAAGATATTATTCATTTAAAACAAAAAAAGTGAATATAGCACTGATGAATATAATATTTCCCTGCAAGTCAGAGTTCTCGAACCAATTGATGTCCGACTCGCAACTCGCGGTTCATGCAAAAAATGAACCGGTTCACGAGTCAAACATCACCAGTTCAGGATTGGACCACACATTTCGCCCAATCTGTGTTACCAGCAGCAACAGAGAGAATCGGGCTCGCATTCATAGGTGTCATTGGCACAGAGCGGAGCGCTGGCTGTCATCCTCAACAAAGGAATGGTTTGAGCGCACTGTCTCCATGGTGATGCCGTGTTTCAGACATATATCAGCCATAGGTTGTGCCATGCATTCAAGGAATACGTGAATCGTGTGTGCCAGAAGAAGCCTTTTGCGCCAGTGTGCGCATTTGGAGAGGCGCATCAGCCGTGATCAGACTGCAGCTTTACTGGATCATCGGACCTTGCTTTTGCATTTTATTTGCTTTTTTTTCTGGATTTTTCCCCCCTGTGAAGTATAATGTTGCGCGTCGCAGCTGGCAGGCTGCTTGTCGGATTGTTCTTTTTGGGGGTTTTACACAGTTTGGAGGTGGTGCTTCCAGCAAGGGCAATAGATGGTGAGTGTATGATTTGGTACATGTATCATCACACAACACCCACAATTCAGCAACTGTTGCCATGCATTTATCCATCATCACATCAGACGGCCATCCTTTGATGCGTTGATACACAGTTGCTATCTGAACCGAATATAAATGTCTCCACGGTTATGCGCAGGTAGATGATCTTATAATGCATTAGACGGTTTATGTTGAAGTAGCAGCGCGTGCATCACATAACCAGCTCAGGAGTGCAGATACATTGATAATCTGTGGATGAACCATCACAGCACACATGCCCAGAATAAAACATGACACATGCAACTTTTCCACATCAGTTCAGCGTGTGCACTAATCTTGCACCAGCACAAAACACGCATGTTACTGTCAATTTAGGATTGGATTCTTGTAAGTTTTGTAGAAGAGGTCCTCCTTAAATGAAGAAGATTGTTTGTTATGTTGAATCATGAGTAGGCTGTGTGCATCTGCAATCCAGCAGGCCCTTTCCATCAATAACCTATAGATGCATTTGTAAAGGAAAAGAAGGATCTCTGGTGATCTCTGGACTGAAATGCATGATGGATTGTCTGCCTTTTGCACATTATTTTTTACATGCATGCAGTCTGTAATGAAGCTGAAAAGTTGAAGAGCTTTTAGACAAATGAGCTTCAAGCTCTAATCTATGTGATCTGGATAGGAATCATCTAGACTTGTATCACACTGGCATCTTGTCATTCAGTGCTGTGGATGCTGGTCTGAAGTCAACATACTGGAGTTTATTGTAGAACGTGTGTGTGTAGTAAATGCAACAAGCCATCTACTAAGTAAACTGCCCTGTGTGCAATTAAATCCTAACTCTGGAAACAACTACACACTTGTTTACTTAGCTCTGCAAATGAGGACGCAGCACAGACTTCTTTGTTTTTATAGAAAGCTCCTGATAATTACTACAGACTATCCCTAAACAAAAGGAATACTTTACTCTTTTCCACCATTTATATGCTTTTTATGAATTATTTTAACACAGAGGACATGACAGATTTGTCCACTAAGTATCTTCACACACATAGGCCTACTTTACATACATTAAGAATGGAAAAATAGTAGTTTATTTCTTTGCGTAAACCTAAAACATTCACAATTCTGTTCAATGTCTGTTTCTCACAGACTGCAGTGTGCAGTTAAAACTGCTGTGATAATAACACATCATTTTCTCACAATGGCTTGTACCGCAGTATAGAATACGCTGAAAGGCTTCGTGTTCAGTTCTGTCGCTGGCTAAGCTCATCAATGGTGTTAATTAAGGGGCCCCTATCAGAGAACTACACAGAAGGTTGCTGTTTTCTCATGGGTCTTTTGAGGTGACACACACTGTCGTCTCCCTCTTAAAGCTGCCTCTTTATATAAAACAAGGAATTAAAATACCATTTTTTTTTGCCAGAATATGGTCCTACACACAGTATGCCCTGAGATGATATGATGATAATCAATTGTCACCATGCTTACCTGGTCGAAAGTGTTCATTTCCCCATGTGTCAGGTCCAAAATCTGTCAACAGCCCTAGATAATAAACAGATAATTTATTTTTTAAAGAATTTCAAGTGTAAAAGTTTGGCATTTGGGTGAATTTAGAGTGTGTAATGTTAAAATACTATATCCCAGTTTAATATTCAACTATAAGAAAGCTATTAGTAGCTTGAATCCTTTGAAAAGTGCAACAGTGTGACTCGGTAAGGCTGTCTAAACATCCTGAACAGCTCAACACCAACATTGGCTGAACCTTGAGTTTGGGGCAGGACCATCTGTTTGAGTCTTAGCAGATGGGGGTCTTTTTTGGAAAAATGTTTTTGCACATAATTGCCAATTTCAGCAATTTAGTGTACAGTATGGTTGCTTTTATTAAAATTGTTTTATGTATATTTTGCCATTTTAGAAACCATCCAGTCATATGCTCTCAGGGAAACCGACCTTGGTCCACCAGAACTGCTCAGTTTATCATGATTTAAGAGCTATTCACACCAAGGATGATAAATATAATGATAACTATATTTGCATTCACAATAATGGACAATAACTTCATGTTTACTATATGTGAGCGCTGTAGTTTTGTCATCTTCCGCTTTAAATGCTCAAGCCGGTATGGATACTGATTGGTTGTTAATGTTTTTATAGTTCATCAGCCAGAAAATATTGTTATAATATCGTATCGGTGTCGTTATAGTTATGGTCTGGACTTAGAAAGATTTTTAAAACTTTATCTTTATTAGGGCCCGAGCACGGATGGTGCGAGGACCCTATTGGAATTGCTCTGCCAATTCTTCTTCTTCTCCAAAATGAATCGCATTTTTGAGGGCCTAAATGTTCTCAAAAACTCATGAAACTTTGCACACGCGTCAGAAGTGGTGGAAATTTACATCTGATATGGGTTTCAGAATTAGGTGTGGCAAAATGGCTCGATAGCGCCACCTACAAAATTTCAATTAAGCACCCTTCGTGCTACGTTTCACTTACAGTTATGAAATTCGGTAGACAGATGTAACAGCCCAATACCTACAAAAAAGTTCTGGGGTGCAAAGTTTGTAAACCCAACAGGAAGTGAGATATTTTGAATTTTCTCTACAAAATGTTGGCAGTTTTTGCCATTTCCACATGTTGTACTTTAACGAACTCATGCTAGGGCTTTTATCAGATTAACATAATTTTTGGTCAGTCTAATCTAAAGGCCTTTGAGATGTTAAATTGCGAAGATCTTGAGTTTTCGCTGAAGGGCGTGTTCGTGGCGGCCTGGCAAAGTTCGATGTTTCGCCATGAAACAGGAAGTTGTTGTAACTCGGGCATACAATGTCTGATCTGCCCCAAACTTCACATGTTTTATTAGAGTCCTGACCTGAAGACATCTATATGACAATATTCAGTTACAGTCATAGCGCCACCTGTGGGCAACAGGAAATGACATGTTTTACACTGTGATTAACTCCTCATAGAGATTTATCCAGATCAACATCATATGTTATCAGTCTAATCTCAAGACCTTAGCAATGATAAATATCAAAGATCTTGAGTTTTCGCTGAAGGGCGTGTCCGTGGCGGCCTGACAAAGTCTGATGTTTCGCCATGAAAGAGGAAGCTGCTGTAACTCAGGTATACTATGTCTGATCTGCTCCAAACTTCACATGTGTGATAAGAGTCCTGGCCTAAAGACACCTATATGACAATATTTAGTTAGTCATAGCGCCACCTGCTGGCAACAGGAAATGGCATGCTTCACGATGTAATTCACTACCAGAGTCACATTTCATTATGCCACGAAGTACCAAACATGCTAGAGACACGTTAAATCATGCAACACTTGGCTGAGTGCTAATTTATGCGATTAGCGCCACAAAAGAAACAGGAAGTTGTTGTAACTCAGGCATACAATGTCCGATCTGCTTCAAACTTCACATGTTCGATAATAGTCCTGGCCTGAAGACATCAACATGGCAAAATTTAGTTACGGTAAAAGTGCCACCTGTTGGCCGCAGGAAGTGTGGCATTTCGAAATGACTTTGGCATAATTCTCCTGTAATTACTCACTTAAATGCATGACGCCCACTGTTCACTGTTTTCCTGAGGCCAACGGGTGGCGGTGAGCCCGGGTGCGAGGGCCCTCTCAACGCTGCTTGCAGCTTTAATTGTTATTGTTCTTGGTGTGAACTGGCCTTCAGTCACCCTCCTGTAGATCCATCAACAAATATAGCTGCGAGCAGCAATTATCGGGGCTCAAGCACTTTAAGGCTTTTAAGCACATGTTTTAAAAAGGCATGTTTTAAGTAGCAAGCCTGTAACCATCTAGATCAGGTGAATCCGAATGCAATTTGTCCATCTTGAGCCAAGGATTCCAGCGACATAAGACACGTGAGCCTATACCTAACGGTTCAGGAGTTATGAGCCATTTCGTACTTTTCACCACTGTAGCGCCCCCGTCAGGCCGACTGGGGAGAGCCTTGGTGATGTTGTAGACGGTGTGAGTACTACCAGCCCTCAATGTTTCAAGTCTCTACGACTTACGGTTTGGTCTGCCAGATCACTTTTAGGGGAGAATGCTGATCCTTGGAAAATTTAACAATTACAATAGTGTTTCTGCGCTACACCCCTAATAAATGGTGACTAAAAACTTAAAAGTGGTCCATATGCTGTATTCCAAATCTCCTGAAGCTTTGTGTGAGAAACCGACCACGTGAGTAGATAAAGACCCAATTTTACTGTTGTGCTTGGGTTGAACAAACTTCCTCTTGAGTCCATTGAGCCAGTATTGTGTGCAACTGATGTCTTTATATTCCCTGACAGGTAACCTACCCCCTGAGGGTTTGACATTTCAAGAGTTTGAACTGATGGGAAACTCTTACGAAGAGATATGAGATACGTACTGTATAGCACAGGAAAGACAAAGAGAGGAGGAAATAAACAGATGAGACAGACGAGTGTGTTCCCCACCCCCAACCTCACGTCTCCTTCACTCAACTGTGAAACACATCTGGATAGGGAAAGGTCATTTGTTTGGAAGTATGCATGAGGAGAGGGTGGAAAGGAGGGAGGATATTCTCTCAAACTCCCTTTACACATCGATCGCTTGTTCTCGATTTGTTTTGAGCAAAGATGTTTGGTGGAGAAACTTGAGTCAGCCTTCCCAGAAATTTGAAATATCAACCACGGAAAGGAAGTAACATGGATTGGAGAGGGGTGTATTTTAGGAAGTTGAGCTAAAGTAAGATGACAGGAGGAAGTCTGAGCTGCTCTTCCCTCTCTTTTATCCATCCACCCCCTCGGCTATGTGGATAATGTTGCATGATGTGCTTTTGCTTTAATGATCTTAACTAGGTACTTTGTTTCGGTTTGTGATTAGGGTGTCTTGTTTGTTCTGAAGGTTTAAACTAAAGCTTGCACAGAAATGGAAAATCTATCATCACTTACTCAATTTGTATGACTGTTTTTCTTCCGCAGAAACAGAAAAGGATTAGTCCATAAAATTTTCCTGATAATTTACTCATCCTCGTGTCATCCAAGATGTTCATGTCTTTCTTTCTTCGGTCGAAAAGAAATGAAGGTTTTTGATAAAAAATGATTATTCTCCTTATAGTGGACTTCATTGGACTCCAGGCAGTTGAAGGTCAAAATGACAGTTTCAGTGCAGCTTCAAAGAGCTTTAAACGATACCAGATGAGGAATAAGAGTCTTATCTAGCGAAACGATTGGTCATTTTCGAAAAACATTTCCTACGCGGCGCCTGTTACATTTTTTCCTCAAGTAGAATAGGGAAGGTGTAGGACATATGGCGTAAGCTTTTTGAAGAATACGGAAAGCAGAAGCACTTAATTTATTTTCGACTGAAGAAAGAAAGACATCTTGGATGACATGGGGGTGAGTAAATTAACAGGAAAATTTTATTTGAAAGAGGACTAATCCTTTAAAGGGATAGTTCTCCCAAAAATGAAAATTATCCCATAATTTACTCACCCTCAAGCCATCCTAAATGTATATGACTTTCCATCCTGTATATCCTGGCTCTTCCAAGCTTTCTAATGGTAGTGAATGGTACCCAAGATATTGAAGCCCAAAAAAATGTATCCATCCATCATAAAAGTAATCCATACAGCTCCAGGGGGTTAATAAATGCCTTCTGAAATGAAGCAGTGTATTTTTGTAAGAAAAATATCCATATTTAAAAATGTATAAAGTATAATCACTGGCTTTCGGTAACGGGCATATGTAAGTCGAGTTCCGGCAGAAGAGTGACCTGTAGGTCTGCACAATTAATTGAATTTCTAATCGTGATTAAGATTACGGATGCCACAATTTCGTAATCGTTCAGTAGCATGATTACATTACATTATGTGTTTAGAGCATGCTACGTTGTGAGCGGCGAATCACGACTACTTCAGAGTGTAAAAGGTCTAACCCAGCACAAAAGGAACTACCAGTGATGGAAAAGAACCGGACTTCCCATCACTAGTGCACACAGCCTATATTTTTATTCCACAAAATTAATCTAAATGGAAAACAGTGATAGATGGACCGCTTAACTAAGGGGAAAATCCAGCATGACTTTGAACAAACCATGCGAAAAATGATTATGTATTTCTGTTCAACACAACACGGCAAAAGCTTATACTTTTCATATACTGTCTACTATCTTTGTCTAAGAACTTTTAGACAGGACTGTTAAATAGATCGTAAACTAATGAAGATGGAGAATGCGAGCACTGTGTGCTCTGGCTGAGCTGTCAAAATAAAAGTCTCAACAAGTGCAGATTAGTGACTTCAGAGTTCCTACTGGCAGTGCGAATGCAACCAGGAAAATGGCACTATGGGAACATTAGTTCTGGTGGCTCGTTCCTATAACAACTAGAACAACATGGTGCAAAAGCCCCTATTATTATTACATGCATATTTTTGCTTTTTTAAAGAAGAAACCAAACCAATGTATAGTTGATATTTGATGCTTATTGCTATAGAAAAGCAATAAAAAAATTAGCTTGTTTTTTGTTTTTACATAAAATACGGCATACAGTTGATCAATGGTATAGTTATTCAAAACATCATTCAATGTGATTGTGATAATCGTAAATAATAATCGCAATTACAATTTCAAGGGAATAATCGACAATTATGATTTTTGTCATAATCATGCAGCCCTAGTGACCTCTGACCTGATGTATGTAGTGTAAGCTTAGACGCCTCTCGTGGTTCATAAATTCCTGGATTATATTTATGTGCTTTTTTGGGCTTCAAAATCTCAGGTACCATTCAGTCCCATTATAAAGCTTGGAAGAGAAAGGATATATTTTTTAATATAACTCTTATTGTGTTTGGCTGAAAAAAGAAAGTCATATACACCAAGAAAGGCTTTAGGGTGAGTAAATTATGAGATCATTTTTGGGTGGACTAACCCTTTAAAAGGAGAAATTTTGAAGAATGTTCACTTTGCTCTTCTCCAACATAAGCAGTGATCAGCACGGCTTGCAAACTCCGTTTTTAGGTGAAAAATGCCTAAGCTTGTCTCCTAGCCTTGGCCAAGCCAGTGTTTAGCTGCCTAGCCTGTTTGTCACCCTGTCAGACAGCTGAAAAGTGCTCCAAATCTCTTTAAACCAGCCAGAAGACCAGCCTGATTTTGCTGGGAGACCAACTAAGAGCAGCAAACCGATTTAAGATGTTTTTATTTCTTAAAAAAATGAGCATGGCTCTTTATACTTGTGAAGTTCTGTGATGACCATCTCAGCCCATAGACAGTGTTTGCCATCTTTAACGTGTTAGTGAGGGTGAAGACTGTTTTACCAGTGTTCATGACAACAGAGCTGTTCTTGGAGCTCGCAGGGCTGGAAACATTGAGCTCACAGGGCCATAGCTGTCACATTACTCAGACGCTCGCTCGGCCGCCAGCAGGCTCAGATGGAGGAAAACAGCACTGAAGAGCTGAGGGAACTTCCATTTAGTGAGACGTAAATGTTGAGAGTTTGAGAATTGGATTTGTGGGTGCATGTAGTACATGTAGTTCTAACCCGATTATGCATATCCGACAGTGGTCATGTTAATGCATTAACCCGTTTTCCTTTATTGGAGTAAAGTCAAAAACAGCTTTAGCATAAACCAATTAACACAGCTATATTTTTGCCCATTACGGCATGTTTAGAGCACCTTAACCTGTGTTCTGTCAGCTTATTGAAGTGCACATGTCTGGCTATGTGACAGGAAAGCGTCCTTAAGGTGCGGTCACATTAATGAAATTTTGATCAAAAATTAATCAAAAATTGCCAATTGCGTAGCAATGTACACTATGAAGCACAGCTAACACAGAAGACACTTTTCAAACCAAGCAGCTTTCTGCTGGATCTAGGGGTGGGTGATATGACGATATGAAACATTTTATTTTACGATAACGATATATAGCACAATATAGTTATTTTGTGTTATTTGATCTAATTTCTCTTATAAAAAAAGAAAAAAAGAAGTAAATTACAACCAGTAGGACAAATACAATATAACAAGAATATGAATTAAATTAAGTTTCTACATTTAAAATGTAGTTAGAATTAGTACAGAAATTTAATAATCAAATGTAAAAATAAAATATTGCATAGTCTTCACTGTATTAATTTAATATAAATGTATTCATATTAAAGCTAAAAAGGTTATTCAGTCAAGAGCAGAAAGTTATTTTCTCTTGTTTGATTCACATTAATGACTCAGAGCAGCAGGTTTATTAGGCTGCTGTCACTTTAAGACCAAACGCACGGATCCATTATACTGATACACATCCGGTTTACTTTCACTTGAGACAGAACCAGCTGTGTTTACATGAATACTGACATAATTGCACATGTATTCGGCCACTGAAAAGCAATAATATGTGGGGAAAAAAACTGAATTTGCGATCGCCTTCTGAGAGACGGTGCACTTTAACAGTGCACTTTAACATAATTCATGCTCTTTAGATTCTCATTCATGCATTTCATCACTCTGAAGTGTCAATAGTGCTATATATTTACATATTACGATATACACGATATAGCAAAATCTCTAACGATAGACTTTTTGCATTTTGCATTGCAATGCGACTAGCCCTAGTCGGAGGCAGCGGCAAATTCACTTGACCAACATAAACATGAGTGAAATCTGTCTGAGGCACTTTTCTTCCTCATGTGAAACTCCCAAACGTCCAAATTCCCATTGAAATCACTGGCAGAAGAGCGGTAAATGCGACTGCACCTTTACTGTGGATTTAAGTGCATCTAGACAGAGCGAGCGTTTTGCGGTAGGGGAGGAGAAACTATATCGCACACGCTGACTCTATCTTGACCCAAGAAACTATAAAAATGTGCAGCTGTATTAGTTTCAGTCAAAATGCTGTATACATAAATGCATGACAGGATAATATGAGTCCCTATGTTTCCTGCTGACATTTTGAAATTCTCTTGGGTTTTTAATGCTTTATTTAACATCACATCTGACATAACATACTGCTCAAAAGTCAGATACACGATTGATTATATTTTGGCCCTGTTTCCACCTGGTATTAAGATGCATTTTGGTCGATCGGATCACAAGTGGACGAGGCAGACACATACCCGTTTACACCTGGTGTTTTAATCCGTCTCTTTTGTCTACTTTCAACCACTCCTGACTTGATTTCTTCGAGGTGAAGGTCTATGGGTGGGTAAATGGGTGTGTTTTTTTCAGTGTTTCAACCTAATGGACAAAATAAGCTTGCACAATTTACATATGAACACGACCAGAGATGACTTCCCATTATGTTTACGCGTTAGGTCAGTAGGTGGAGAGTCAGTGGGCTTTTGTGGCTGTTTGAACACATTCGACCGTATGAGCGTCTACACCATGAAAGCTATCCAGTTGAATGCGTTTTCAACTACTAGAAGTGGCCGAAAGTGGCCAAGCTCAAAACCTTTTAGACCCCGTTTACACCTTTATTTAGCGTCGTCCACTTCTGGTTTACTTGCTTTGCCAGGATATTGGTTTTAACATAAACTGTTATCAGTGTATTGGTGCGAATGTGAACGTGCTCAGTGAAAGAATAACAGTTCTCCTTTGAAAATTGCTGGAAACTGCAGAGGTGAGGTTAGAGAAAAGGCCACTTCCTTTCTCGAGATGAATCACGAGTCATCTGTTGGATCGTGGACGTGGTGGGGGGTATTGATTCCTCAAAGTACCTCTGATTGGAAAGAGCAAACACACAGTAGTTGCTTTGGTAACATCCAGTTTACAGCTGCTGGTTGTTCTTAACCTGTTGATTGTGGTGGATCTCTTTCATTCTGTTTTCACCTAACTGAAATGTTAAGCTGACAAAAATGCATCTTTGATTTCTTCAAATTTCTACAATTTCAGTTTTGAACTGAAATTGTGATACACAGTGGAGATAACCATTGCAATGATATGTAGTTATAACTATAGTTATTGCATTACCCAGAATGCAACAATTCAGTCTATGCAGTTCAGTGTTTGAATGAGTTGCATTTTTATTTTGGCTTTTATTATTAAAGGTGCTCTAGAACATTTTTTTCACAAGATGTAATATAAGTCTAAGGTGTCCCCTGAATGTGTCTGTGAAGTTTCAACTCAAAATACCCCATAGATTTTTTTTTATAAATTTTTTTAACTGCCTATTTTGGGTATCATTAACTATGCACCGATTCAGGCTGCGGACCCTTTAAATCTTGCGCTCCCTGCCCCCCGATCTCTCCACTATAATACAGTGCATTTACAAAGTTCACACAGCTAATATAACCCTCAAATGGATCTTTACAAGATATTCGTCATGCATGCTTCGGGTCATGTGAGTATAGTATTTATTTGGATGTTTACATTTGATTCTGAATGAGTTTGATAGTGCTCCGTGGCTAAAGCTAACATTACACTGTTGGAGAGATTTATAAAGAATGAAGTTGTGTTTATGAATTATACAGACTGCAAGTGTTTAATAATGAAAATAGCCACGGCTCTTGTCTCCATGAATACAGTAAGAAACGATGGTAACCACATTTAACAGTACATTAGCAACATGCTAACGAAACATTTAGAAAGACAATTTACAAATATCACTAAAAATATCATGATATCATGGATCATGTCAGTTATTATTGCTCCATCTGCCATTTTTCACTGTTGTTCTTGCTTGCTTACCTAGTCTGATGATTCAGCTGTGCACAGATCCAGACGTTAATACTGACTTCCCTTGTCTAATGCCTTGAACATGGGCTGGCATATGCAAATATTGGGGGCGTACATATTAATGATCCCGGCTGTTACGTAACAGTCGGTGTTATGTTGAGATTCGCCTGTTCTTCTGAGGTCTTTTAAACAAATGAGATTTATATAAGAAGGAGGAAACAATGGAGTTTGAGACTCACTGTATGTCATTTCCATGTACTGAACTTTTGTTATTCAACTATGCCAAGGTAAATTCAATTTTTGATTCTAGGGCACCTTTAAAAATCGTATTATATTTCAAATGTGATATTAGGTAATGGACTGTATGCCATCAAGCTAAAAGAATATCCAGTACAGGAACTTAAAAAAAATTGTTTAAGGTTTAAAGTGTTTGTGTGAAATCCACTGCCAGAGAATAGTTATCATACTTGACTAGACTAGACTGGTGTCTAAATAGGTGGCTATAATGTGTGTTTGAGACGGACTGTATATATACAACACCTCACTGCTCTAAATGTGACGAAAGTCTCAGACTCTACAGTGTTTATTCAGTGAATATCAAGTTTTGTAAACTCTTGTAAAACTCTTATAAATGTGATAGACCCACACTGATGTAAGAGACGTGAAAAAAAAAAATCAATAGTATAACCGTCTAACTAAGAAATCATGCACTTTCAAGTTACTTTTTTTTCTTGTAAACTTTTACAGTTTTTAGTTGAACATTTACAATCAGAAGTTTATCAAGAGTGCCTCGAGAAGTTCAAACTCCAGTTGCGACACATTTTATAGATAAAATGGGTATTATATTATCAGTCTCCTTGATTGTAAACCATTTGGACGAAAACATTTGGCCAAAGTTCTTGAAAATCATTGAACAACAACAGCTGTAAGTCTTCTGTGACTGTCATATCAGTGATTTTGGCCCATTCTTCTTGAGTGTGTTTATGTTGACCATTCTTATTTCACTCTTAATGTAAGCTTAACCTTGTGATTGGGATTATTGTCCTGCTGACAAAATTTTCTCCAGGCTTCCAGAGATTGACACACATTGCACCATTCCCTGTATGTTCCAGTAACTTTGAACAGTGCATATTGGTTTACCATGAAACGATCCTGCCCATAAATAATGACATCATGCACAAGTACTGTTATATGGGATGTAATCAAGCAGTTCTCTTATACCAGGTGTAATAATATCTCTGATGGAGATTTTGGGCAATTCCAAGCTGTTCTCAAATTTAACATTAATATAACTGGCTCATAAAGGCGAGGCACTGGGTATGACTGGAGACCTGCTTTCACATGGTTCTTTTTGAGCGCTGCGATATTTTGTGAAAACATCTCATACAGGCCAGATCTCCTTAAAGGAGACCTATAATGTCATTTTTACAAGATGTAATATAAGTCTCTGGTGTCCTCAGAATGTGTCTGTGAAGTTTCAGCTTGTCAAATTTCCCCCTATTTGGGTGTGAGCAAAAACACACGGTTCCCTTTAAATGCAAATGAGCTGCTGCTCCCACCCCCTTTCCAGAAGAGGGCGGAGCTTTAACAGCTCAACAACAACAAAGCTGGAGAATCTCACGCAGCCAAAATGAGGATTGTCAGTAACGGTGTTCAGCCTTCCCAGATGAAAAAAAGTACACTTCTATAATGTACTTAAAGTGCTCTATTTTCATGCACTAATTAGGGCTCAGCACTGATGGTGCGAGGACCCTATTGTAATTGCTCAGTCAATTCTTCTTCTTCTCCGAAATGAATCATATTTTTGAGGGCCTAAACACTTTGAAAACTCATGAAACTTTGCACACATGTCAGAAGTGGTGAAAATTTAGGTCTGAAATGGGTTTCTGGATTAGGTGTGGCAAAATGGCTCGATAGTGCCACCTACAAAATTTCAATTAAGCGCCTTTCAAGCTACATTTCACGCATAGGTATGAAGTTCGATAGACACATGTAACAGCCTAATACCTACAAAAAAGTCCCTGGGTGCAAAATCTGTAAACCCAACAGGAAATTAGATATTTTGATTTTTGCAGTTTTTGCCATTTCCAGACTATCTCTGTATTTTAAAAATGTATTTAGATACCACTACCACCATTTAGATACATTTGAACCCATAGTGCCATAAAAGTGGTAACTAAATATATTTTTTAAATACAGAGATAGTATATTAAAAGCACATTTTAGTTCATATTTCATGGTGTCTCAAACTAGCATAGTTGAGTACACTTAGATGTTCTTAAGATTATCTTAAGAAGTACTAAAGTAGAATTATTAGTAAAATTAGTGTGCAAAAATAGAGCACTTTAAGTACAAAGTATTAAGTTATTAGTATTAAGTTAAGTATTAAGTATTAAGTGTTCAAACCGGAGTCGACACTGATGGAGAGACTCAGGAAGAAGTTACAACTTTTAGACGTTTCTGAATGGTTAGTGGATAAATTGATGTAGTTGCTGTGGAGTTGATTCATCATCCACTAGCATGTGCCGTCATGTTCATCTTTTGTGTTGAATTGACCCTCGTTCGTGAAGCAGTCCGGCGTAAAATGACGGCATGTCAACAACACTCGACTACAACAACTCTTCCTCTTCTCTAAAGCGGCCCAACATGGCCCCGCCCCCTTTGTTGTGTGTTCTCGGGGGCGGGGTTTATGTAAATTTTATGGTTAGTGATGTCACATTGTCACAATGTAACATTTAAGGAGGACCTATGCTTTTTTATTTTCCATGTTCATCTTTCTTTAGTGTGTAATGTTGCAGTTTCATGAAAAAGTTTCTCCAAAGTCCCTCCAGCAGGAGGTTTTCTCTATATCAGTGTTTCTGAACTCCATGAAACGCCTCCATTGTAGTCTTCACAATATTCCTCATTTAAATAATTCATACGCAGAATAAAGAGGCGGGCCTGGTTGAGTTAGTTAGTAGTGTGTTGAAACTGGCGGTTATGTTAAGGGGCGGGACATTTCCCAAACACCAATCACAACACACTGCTCCAGCTGTCCAATCAGAGCACATTGTGCTTTTCAGAAGGAGGAGCTTCATAGAGACAGGAACTAAACAGAGCATTACTGACAGACTGGGAAGAGAGGAGCTGAATAATGGAGAATATGAGGAAACTGTTTTTGTTTAGCTGCTTTTGAACAAGAAGGCATCCTGTACAATGTCTGCTGTCGTTTAGTGTGGTTTGGCATGATGTGTTTCCTGTAGTACTAGCTGGTTCTGCACTGACTTCAGATTCACAAAAACATGATGGTGGTTCTCCAGCAGTAGGAAAATCACATCATGAGTAAACAATTATTTTTATATATAATTAAATTGTACTAGATGAATGCATTAAATTCACAAAAAGATAAAAAAAAATGAAAATAAAAAAAATAACATAATAATAATACTTACATTTCCCAACCAATACTCAAAGTTAACAAGCCATGAAATATGTATGAAAAATGTTCAGTGGAAAATGCAGGAATATCTTGATATAAAGTCACCTGTATGTCATTTACCGTCAGTTATCTTCTGTTCCCTGCATGACGGAATGCATTCATTACTGAAAAGTACTGATCATTAAAAATAATAGCCCATATTAGTATATGTAACACCAGATTGTTAGTCTTACAACACTGTTTTCCAGGTTTTCATTAAAAGAGAAGTTCTGTTAGCAGCATTAAGCATAAATTGGTCCACTGAAAATAATTTCAGGTCAATTTCTGACAGCATTCTGGAGATCAGAATTTGAAGTTTTTATTTCTGTTACTGCACATATTTTAATTCTTTCATACAATTTTTTTTTTTTTTTTAATTTGAGCTGTAAAGTTGTAAAAGGAGGATTTACTTTTCATGGCAGCTGAGTTTTCAGCTATACATTTTCTAGGAGTTTGCTCCATGTAAACAGTAACTTTCAGATATTCTTGTGCATATAATTCAATGCCCGGTGTGGTGCGACACAAGTGTTTTCAGCCCGTTGCAGTTATCGCTTTCACGTCCAGCACCCACGTTGTTTAAATAGCAAATGCATTTGCGCCCATCTGTTCACCCATGGGTGTGCTGGTCTGAAAACGATGTGTGTTCAGGTGCATTGTTGGCGTGTTGCTATTTTGAGGAACTAAAAACGTTCATTGACCAACAAAACCTGGTCTAAAGTCAATGGTGTATATTTTTTTGTTATTTAACGGGTGCACAACGAGATGCACAGCAGCACACAAACATGCCAAATATTAAAATTAAAAGCATTACAATGTAAAAGATTATTATTGTGTACATAAAGATAAAATTGCATACTTGTCATAATGGATAGTCATTGCATGTATCAGAATTACTATTTGCAGTAATGACGTATGAAATTGGCTAATTATTTGACCAATCGTGGCTATGTATTTAAACTGACTCCTCAGGTTGAGGGTGTCTATATTCCACCATGTAAATAGCGAATCCACCATGATGCAAGTGCACCTGGCTTTTAAAGGGAATGGGAGATAAGACTCTGATTGGTTTATGGACTATGATTAAAAAGAAAGACAAATTAAACAATTTCAACTTAAAACAAATTCTACAGAAATTAAATAAACCTTATAATCCCACAATTTTAATATAGCATTAACTTTATTAATGCTAAACTGACACATTTTCCTGTATCATAATTTCCAGCAAATATAATGTCAATATCAAATGACTCATGCGTTGTTGAAGGATTGTGGTCATGCCGCCCACCCTCACTGTTGAGCATCAATGGGGATTCTTCTTCAAGAGAAGAATATTTGCACATTCTGGTGTGAGCGTGTACAACACTGAACAACTGTTGGCTTTAAACACCTACTCAGGCTGCAGGAACATGTTATTGCTTATTTTATTTTGCCAGTAACTCTCCTGTTCTGACATATGTGCACAATTCAGTTGAGTTACAGTATTGCTTTGTTTTTTCCTCCATTTCTGGTGCATTGTCTCCAATTCAGCTTTGTCTTTATCATGCAGGAAATTCACACCAAATGTGTCTCCTGTAGACGTGTGGCACTTGTAGGAAATCACAGTGTGTGGTTTAGTTGGTAAAAAGTCCCATTGGTAACACTTTACTTAAAGCCTTTATTTGTAATGCATGACAAAGCTATTCATAATGTACTTTGTAATGCATTACATATTTTCATAAATCATTGTAACCAAAGTTAAAATGCATATGATATTTGCAGATTCTGAAATTGGTTGTTTGTAGTGTGTTTTAATGCTTTATACTTTCTAAAGGTGTAGCAGTCAATATCAAAACTGTGGTTATAATTATTCATGATATCATAAAATGCATTATAAGGTGCATTACAAGGCACAATTAATGCATTAAAAATACCTTTATGATGCATTATATGTAAAGGCTGAAAGTGAACAGTTTTGACATCACATTTATTTGTAGCACAAATACCACAAGGAACTCAATTTACCCTTCACTAAGCTATGTAAAAAAAGTCGTGTCACTATTATGCACTTTAATTTTTCTGTATATTTGAATAATTTCTGTAAAATAATGTTTAAAACGATGCAAACACACATTCTATAGCTGTGTGTTAGAAAAAAGCAAAACTTTGTCTGATAATATATGCTAACAATTATTAAAGTCCCCCTGTATTCAATCATTTTATCCTTTAAAACTCATCTTTAATCACCAAAATTCCTGTGAAAAAAATTCTTAATGCCTTGCAATAGCTTGAATGTAAGTCTACACCTTGCCTCATTTAATATACAAGGATCTATGAATATGATCATTAGCCTCTCACTCACTCGCACAATTTCAAACGAGATCCGCTCGGTGAACTTACTGAAGTAAACGCTGCACACGGTATCGCTTTTTACAATGTCGGACACATAACGGTAATTAATAAGATTAGCCTTTTGTTTGAATATGTTATCAAACAGCTAATAATGTGTTGCTAATGTTACACAAACAATGTTCCCGTTCTTCATCTCAGAGTCAGACAGCTTTCTTCTAACAATCAGTATCCTTACAAATGCTTTAACAACTCAGAACATCAGTGGAGAAAGGCATATAGTTCATCATAACATCGTAATATGCAACAATCATACACCCACTATATTGCTAAATCTACTGGATTTTTCATATCAACTGAAAAATATACCTGGATAACATTCTTTTGAGACTCTTGCATGGTCAGTTAATGATATGCTAAAGCCCCCGGCACGTTGATGTGATTGGTTACAAGGTAGTTTGTGACGTCAGAAACGCTAGCAATTTCTTTTCGATTTCTTTGGACTGTCTTTGGTTTATTGCAGTTTTACATAGAAAATACTGAGCAATGGTGTTAACTTATGAATTTGCACATGGTTTGTCTTAAAGGTCCCGTTCTTCGTGATCCCATGTTTCAAACTTTAGTTAGTGTTGTCATGATTGATCACAGGAAGCAAATGCAAGTTAACTGGTTTATTATGAAGAAGACAGAATAGCACACAGTCACTGAATAGGCAGGCCTCTGGTGACGCAGGGATTGAGATGGTCGGCTGGTGATGCGTGGCTGTGATGAGAAGTGCTGGTGAAGTAATCCAAGGTCCAGACATAGAACGAGAACACGAAGAACACCGAACTGGAACAGGTGAAAACACGACTAGAACTCTGGGCAGGAACAGGACGGAACAACACAGCACAGTACACCAAACAACGATCTAACGGGGAAGAAGAGAATGAGGTGAGCTTATAAGGGGTGAGAGAATAAGCAGCAGCTGGTGAGGTGATGACTTGCAGCTGGTTCCACTGATGAGCCACGTGGCCTGGACACACACACACACACACACACACACACATACACGCCCACTGTTGTCACAACACAAAACACGGGACAGAAAGGAAACAATGCATCTGCGAAACCGTGACAGTACCCCTCCTCCTAGGAACGCCTCCTGGCGTTCCCCGACTCCCTTACCTGTCGATTGTAATCATCGATAAGGGTGTGATCCAGAATGTCTCTGGCAGGTACCCAACTCCTCTCCTCCGGACCGTAACCTTCCCAGTCCACCAAGTTCTGAAATCCGCGTCCCCTCCGCCTAGAGTCCAGAATACGGTTGACCGAATAGGATGGTTCCCCGTCTACGAGTCGCGGAGGTGGGGGAACCGGGGCTGGCGGATTAATGTTGGAATGAAACACGGGCTTAATTTTAGAGACATGGAAGGCGGGATGAATCCTCCTGTACGCCGGAGGAAGTTTAAGGCGGACTGCCACCGGACTAATGATTTTGGTGACAGTAAATGGACCAATAAATTTGGGAGCAAGTTTGTTAGAGACGGATCGGAGAGGAATATTCTTGGTAGAAAGCCACACTTTTTGACCCACGACGTATACGGGAGGCGATCGGCCTTGGCCTTGGTGCGCTCCCTCACTTGGAGAAGAGTCTCACGGGCTCTCGTCCAAGTGCGGTGACACCTCTGGACAAAGGCGTGGGCAGAGGGGACCGCGACCTCGGATTCCAGACTAGGAAAAATAGATGGCTGGTAACCTACACTACACTCAAACGGTGACAGGCCCGTGGACGACACTGGTAACGTATTGTGGGCGTACTCCACCATTGAAAGTTGCTGGCTCCAGGAGGAAGGATTCTTGGAGACTAAACATCGCAACGTTCGCTCCAAATCTTGATTGGCTCTCTCAGTTTGACCATTGCTCTGGGGATGAAACCCTGAGGATAAACTGACAGTCGCCCCCAGCAATCTACAAAACTCTTGCCAAAATTTTGACACAAATTGGGGACCCCTGTCGGAAACCACGTCCATCGGGAGGCCATGAAGCCGAAAGACGTGGTCCACGACAATAACCGCTGTCTCCTTGGCTGATGGTAATTTGGGCAAGGGGATAAAATGAGCCGCCTTCGAGAACCGGTCCAATCCGGTCAAAACAACTGTGTGCCCCTGGGAGGGTGGGAGGGCGGTGATAAAATCTAGCGAGATGTGGGACCAGGGTCTCGAAGGGACTGGCAGCGGTTGGAGCAACCCATCCGGGGAACGATTGGAAGTCTTACCAACGGCACAAACTGAGCAAGCCAACACAAAATCGCGGACGTCCCGAGCCATACGGGGCCACCAGAATCGTTGGACTAGAAATTTAGTGCGTTTAACCCCTGGATGACACGCTACATTGGAACAATGACCCCACTGGATGACCATGGACCGTAATCCCTCCGGCACAAATAAGCGGTTCGGTGGACACACGGGCCGCCTTCTAAGGCCGTCTTGACCCTCGATTCAACCTCCCATGTGAGTGTGGAGACCAATACTGTCTCCGGTAAAATGCACTCGGGAGTAGACGGGCGTTCGGAACGATCAAAAATGCGTGATAAAGAATCAGGTTTGATGTTTTTAGAACTCGGGCGATACGAGAGAGTGAAGTCAAAACGTCCGAAAAAAAGTGCCCACCGAGCCTGCCTGGAGTTCAATCTTTTGGCAGTCCAAATATATTCCAAATTCTTATGATCGGTCCATACAATAAAAGGCACCCCTGAACCCTCTAACCAGTGGCGCCATTCTTCCAAAGCCAACTTGACTGCCAGCAACTCCCGGTTACCAATGTCGTAGTTACGTTCGGCAGGAGATAAACGATGGGAAAAAAACGCGCACGGGTGCATTTTATCGTCTGCGGGAGAACGCTGGGATAACACTGCACCTACCCCCACCTCCGACGCGTCGACCTCCACCACAAACTGCCGTGATGGATCAGGGGCAACGAGAATGGGGGCTGAAACGAAGCAACCCTTCAGTTTGGCAAACACAGCCTCAGCTGTGTCTGACCACCTGAACGTAGTTCTGGGGGAGGTCAAGGCAAGCAGAGGTGAGGCTAGTTGGCTGAAATTGCGAATGAAACGCCGGTAGAAATTGGCGAACCCCAGAAACCTCTGTAGGGCCTTACGGGAATCTGGACTTGGCCAATCCACCACAGCCTTAACCTTCTCAGGATCCATGCGTACTCCCTCAGTCGACACGATGTACCCTAGGAAAGGAACAGACTGTGCATGAAAAGCGCATTTCTCCGCCTTGACAAAAAGCCCATTCACTAGCAACCTGTGAAGCACTCGTCGAACATGCTGCACGTGCTCCTGGAGAGATGAGGAAAATATCAATATGTCGTCCAGGTAGACATATATGAATTGATCGACCATATCTCGCAGCACGTCGTTGACGAGTGCCTGGAAGACCGCAGGGGAGTTGGAAAGCCCGAACGGCATAACCAAGTATTCAAAGTGCCCCCTAGGGGTGTTGAAAGCGGTCTTCCATTCATCCCCCTCCCTGATGCGGACCAAATGATAAGCATTCCTTAGATGCTCCCTGCAACCTCTCGAAGGCTGAAGACATTAACGGCAAAGGATAGGTATTCTTTACCGTTATGTTGTTCAGCCCCCGGTAATCAATACAAGGTCGCAGAGATCCATCCTTCTTACCCACAAAAAAGAATCCCGCCTCCGCTGGAGAAGAGGAAGGGCGGATGAACCCCGTTGCCAGTGAATCAGAAATATATTTCTCCATAGCCTCCCTTTCTGGAACAGAAAGTGAATATAACTTGCTTTTAGGCGGAGATTTACCTGGCAATAAATCTATGGCACAGTCATAGGGACGATGCGGAGGGAGAGAAGCAGCCCTACTTACTGAACTTACTGAACACCTCCTTCAGATCATGGTACTCAACGGGCACGGTAGACAGATCCACTGCTTCCTCCTGCAAAACAGAACCAGAGACAGACGAACATGCAGAGACAAGAGAAGACTCATGACACTCCTTGCTCCAGGCCACAATGGAATTCTGGGTCCAGTCTACTCGGGGGTTGTGTTTGGTGAGCCAGGGGTGACCTAAAACGATGGGTGTGAGGGGGGAATCAAAAATCAGGAAAGATGTGAGTTCGGTGTGGTTTCCGGAGGTGATGAGTGTGATGTTCTCGGTGCTGTATGAGATGGTGGGTAGACTCTGTCCGTTGAGGGCGTGCACCGCAATTCTGTTGGTAAGAGGGTTGAATGGAATATGGAGTTTAATGGCAAAAGATCTGTCCAGAAAGTTACCTTCGGCCCCGGAATCCAACAGTGCTTTGCAGTCGTGCGTGTGATTCGACCATCTCAATCTCACTGGGAGGAGCGTAGATGTAGATGAGGTTTTCTCGGCGGAGGTCCCACCCGACAGTAGCCCCATACTTACTGTCGGGCTTGCCCTTTTAACGGGCAGTTGTACGCGAAATGGCCAGCTCCACCACAATATAAACAAAGTCCCTGGGACCTCCGCCTTTCCCTCTCCTCCCGGGAAAGCCGAGCTCAACTCTTAGCGCTAGATCAATGAGTCCATTGAGTGTAGTCTGAAGATCCAGCGCGTAGATCTCCTTCTGGACACGGTCAGCCAGCCCATGCAGGAACATGTCCCGCTGCGCCTCCTCGTTCCAGTGACACTCAGCCGCTAACGTGCGAAATTCGATGGAAAAATCAGACACCGACTTCTCTCCTTGACGTAGTTCCGCCAGTAACCTGGTGGCTTCTCTCCCAGCGACCGACCGGTCGAAAACACGCTTCATCTCTGCGGAGAGTGCCTGGAACGAGGCGCAGCATGGATCTTGGTTCTCCCACACCGCCGTCCCCCAAAGAGAAGCCTTCCCGGTGAGTAGGGTGAGCACGAACGCCACCTTGCTTTGCTCCGAGTTGAAAGTTCGAGGCTGTAATGCAAAATGCATAGCACATCGAGTTAGAAAAGCTCTGCAAAAGTTTGGTTCACCTGAGTAGGATTCTGGCACCGGAAGACGAGGTTCGGGACTGGCGGCGTTCTCAGATGTCGGGGGGAGGACGGCAGGTGTGGGCGGCGCAGCGGGACTCCGAAGAAGCTGGAACTGCTGGGTGAGCTCGGACATCTGCGTCACCAAAGCTTGAACCGCCCGCCCGGTCTCGTTCAAATTCTGCTCTTGGGAATCCATTCTGCGAATACTGTGGTTGATAAACTCCAACGCTGTCTGCGGGTTACTCGCTGCTTCCATCCCTTGGTCAGATCGTTCTGTCATGATTGATCACAGGAAGCAAATGCAAGTTAACTGGTTTATTATGAAGAAGACAGAATAGCACACTGTCACTGAATAGGCAGGCCTCTGGTGACGCAGGGATTGAGATGGTCGGCTGGTGATGCGTGGCTGTGATGAGAAGTGCTGGTGAAGTAATCCAAGGTCCAGACATAGAACGAGAACACGAAGAACACCGAACTGGAACAGGTGAAAACACGACTAGAACTCTGGGCAGGAACAGGACGGAACAACACAGCACAGTACACCAAACAACGATCTAACGGGGAAGAAGAGAATGAGGTGAGCTTATAAGGGGTGAGAGAATAAGCAGCAGCTGGTGAGGTGATGACTTGCAGCTGGTTCCACTGATGAGCCACGTGGCCTGGACACACACACACACACACACACACACACATACACGCCCACTGTTGTCACAACACAAAACACGCGACAGAAAGGAAACGATGCATCTGCGAACCGTGACAAGTGTGTAATGTTGTTGTTAGAGTATAAATAAAATCTGTAAAATTTTAAAGCTCAAAGTTCAATGCCAAGCGAGATATTTTATTTAACAGAAGTCGCCTACATCGAACGGCCAGTTTGGACTACATCCTTCTACTTCCTTCTTTAATGACGTTACTAACCTCCGCCCACAGGAATACACAAGAGTTATGTTTGTAGAGTGTGTTTGTCGCCATGTCGCCGAAACGCTGTTATTTTCATCCCGCAGTCCAATCACCGGGTCTGATTCCTGTTCAAATTGATAGGGTAAAATTAAAGACATGTTTACAATAACACTGAGCGCGTACATCTCCACATTATGGTAAGAGGCGTGACTTTTCCGGGCACGGTGCGCTCAGAGCTGTCGAATCACAACACAGGAACCGCTGGCACAATCAGAACTCGTTACGTATTTCTGAAGGAGGGACTTCATAGAACAAGGAAGCCATCAGCCCGTTTTTATGACAGTGGAAACAGCGGTATACAGATAAGTAAATTATGTGAAAAATACTGTGTTTTTTTGCACGCGAAACATGAACACATGTTATATTGCACACTATAAACACAATCAAAGCTTCAAAAAAAACACGAAAAACGGGACCTTTAAAGTATATTAAAAACACCAGATAGATATATAAACAACCTTAAAGGGTTAGTTCACCCAAAAATGAAAATAATGTCATTTATTACTCTCCCTCATGCTGTTCCACACCTGTAAGACCTTCGTTCATTTTCAGAACACAAATTAAGATATTTTTGATGAAATCCGAAGGCTCAGTGAGGCCTCCATAGGGAGCAATGGCATTTCCTCTCTCAAGATCCATTAATGTACTAAAAACATATTTAAGTCAGTTCATGTGAGTACAGTGGTTCAATATTAATATTATAAAGCGACGAGAATATTTTTGGTGCGCCAAAAAAAACTAAATAACATCTTATTTAGTGATGGCCGATTTCAAAACACTGCTTCAGGAAGCATCGGAGCATAAATTAATCAGTGTATCGAATCAGCTGTTTGGAGCGCCAATGTCACTTGATTTCAGCCGTTGGCAGTTTGACACGTGATCTCAATCAAATGAACTGATTCATTTGTGCTCCGAAGCTTCCTGAAACATTGTTTTGAAATCGGCCATCACTAAATACGTTATTTCGTTTTTTTTGGCGCACCAAAAATATTCTTGTGGCTTTATAATATTAATATTGAACCACTGTACTCACATGAACTGACTTAAATATGTTTTTAGTACATTAATGGATCTTGAGAGAGGAAATGTCATCGCTCCCTATGCAGGCCTCACAGAGCCATCAGATTTCATCAAAAATATCTTAATTTATGTTCTGAAGATGAACGAAGGTCTTATGGGTGTGGAACGACATGAGAGAGAGTAATAAATGACAGAATTTTCATTTTTGGGTGAACTAACCCTTTAAACACTTGATTTTCACCACAGGGGGACTTTAAGGTAGGATTGGTCAGTAATGTTTTAAGGCAGAGTTCAATGTTAAATGTTTTAAAGTAGAGTCAAATTTGGTGACAATCAAACAGACTCAATGTGTTGTGCAATTAAACTAAAAACAACTAATAAAGCTAAGAAACTAATTTATATAACTTAAGCAGTTTTTAAATTATCCCTATTAAGCTTTCGAGATATTGCCTTCCATGTACTGTGTAATAGAGCTGTTTGTGAATGTAAAAGGTCTGCAAACCTTCAAAGATCAAAGTGCAGATAAATGGAGTTTCTTCACAGCCACATCACCACATTTTTGTTTTCCACCTTAGTTTGTAGTTTTATTTTGGAGCAGGGAGTCCCAGCTTGACTTTGAGTTATTTCTTTTCCCTTTGTTGCCAGTCTATGGTCTTGATTGGCTGAACAGCGTCTCTTTGCCCCGCCCTCAAACACTGTAGTTGTATCTGAGACTGGAAGAGTTTGGTTCATGTTGTTCATGTCGCTGTTTTCTGCTGCCAAAGCAAATCCACTTTGATAAGACTGATACAATAAAACCGACGCCATCGTTACTGTTCGTATCACTGTGAATCAAGAGCTGAGATTCAGATATGATAATGAGCGTTTGGTTTCTGACCAATCACAGCAGAGCAGCTCTCAGAAAGGCGGGGTTTAGAAAGACCAAATCTTTGATCGAAGCGTTTTGGACACTGAGAGAAAAGAGCTGATGCTGAAATGGATATTATGTGATGACTTGAGTTAGGTGAATAATTGCCAGGAATCGAAAGTTGTTTTAAGGCCGGAACACACCAAGCCGACGGCGACGAACTAGTGGCGACGAAAGCAGACTGCGGGGTCGGCTGGCGTCGGCTGGCGTCGGCAGCGTCTGGGTCCAAAGTTGCCCTGACACACCAAGCCGACGTTCGACAGCCGACGGCCAAATAGCACGTCCGTTCTGCGCCTGCGTGAGATGAAATGCCTTTCCATGCCAGCAGGTGGCAGTAGTTTGTGTTCGTTGCTATGGTTCGTTGCTAGGGAGACCGGAAGAGCTACAGGGATACAAAACATAAACAAAGGTGCATGAAAAACCAGTTCTCGCTCATCACATACGGATTCGTGTTATTTCAAAAATGTCCGACACGTTGCAAATGGCACTGGCTTTGTCAGCCCTTGGTCTTTTGCTTGTGGAAGAGGAAAAGAAGAAGCGGATGAGAAAAATACGGAGAAAGCGCACTAAATGGGTGAAACCATGGATACTCCAGAGACAGGCCCAAGGTGCTTTCCCCGAACCTGTGTCGAGAGCTCGAGTTACAGGAAACTTGTGGTTTTAAAAATTTCGCTCGGCTTTTTCCCACTCAATTTCACATGTTAAAAGAACTTATTAGTCCAATCATACAGAGAACAAACACGAACTACCGGGATTGTATCTCCGTGGGGGAACGTCTGATGATTACACTACGGTTCTTGGCAACAGGTAAGGTTATTCGTTGTTTGAACATTTCATTAAAACACCTTTTCAGTTGTGTTTATTTTGGTGTATTATGAAGCATTATAAAAGTGAAAAGAATTTTATTATTTTGTATCCAGTTGTAGCCTACTTTAAAAAGACACAATGTATAAAACATTATTATGGTTGTTTGTAGCACAATGTCTTTAATAACTGATAAAAAAAATATTTGCTTTAATGTAGTGTAGTACAAATGCATTAAAAGTGTTAGATTTGACTCTGTAAAAGGTGTGGAAAATTAATAGTGGAGTTATGTGTTTGTAATCTTTGCAGGAGAAAGCTTCAAGAGCCTTTCTTACCAATTCGGGTGGGAATGTCCACAATTCAGCAATTTGTTCCTGAAACCTGTGCAGCAATCTACCAAGTCTTAAAAGAGAAATACCTAAAGGTATACATGTATCTGTTTAATGTTTTTTGTTTTAGCCCAAAAATGAGCAATTTTTTTGATCTCTCAGATATTGTTTTAGAGGCCTCTGATGTAGAAATTAAAGATTTTTCAGTTTTTTTACATTTTAATAAGGGTAATTTTAGGGTCTTATATTGTAGTAGATAAACTGAAAGAATAGACAGGATGGTAGACCATGTGTCGAGGGCAGAGATCTAAGTATTATCCATCAAATTATAATTTCAATGCAAATAAAATTCCACTACTACATTCAAACAATACAGTCTGGCTGGCCTATTATGCTCTCTACTTATCATACTAAAAGAACACATTCATCCCCCAGAGCACTTACAGGTTCATATTCAAGACCATTCATACCTGTCCCTGAACAATGCAACAGGCATCTCCCCAAAATCCAAAACATAAAGAGCCTAATGCTGACCTATAAACACTTCTTCAACCCAATAGCATTGTGAGGGACGAACAATAGAACCCATTAACTATGTAAATGTGATCTTGAGAGAAAAAAACATTTGCAGGCATTTTTTTTTAAATTTTTGAAAGTGATGTTGTAATTCTGCAGAAGTGGGCTTTTGCAGGGTTAATTCAAGAATGTCAAAATCACTGAGTTATTAATGGTCTGACGAGTTAAACTAATTTCTTTTAATTATATTGTTTTTTAGTGCCCAGACACAGTGGAAGAGTGGCAGCAAGTAGCCGTTGGATTCCAGAATCAGTGGCATTTCCCAAATTGCCTGGGTGCTCTGGATGGAAAGCACATTAACATTCGTCCTCTCCAGGATCTGGATCTAAATTCTTCAACTACAAGCATACATTCTCAATAGTGCTTATGGCACTGGTAGACAGCAACTACAGATTTCTGTATGTTGATGTGGGCTGCAACGGGCGCATTTCAGATGGTGGAGTGTTTGGGGGATGCTCATTGCAGGATGCCTTGGAGAAAAGAACATCCAACATTCCTGCACCTGCACCACTTCCTGAATCAGACCAGCTGGCCCCTTACTGCATTGTGGCTGATGAGGCATTCCCCTTAAAGGAATACCTCATGAAGCCATACCCGAACCGCAAGCTGTCTGTAGAGCAACGCATATTCAATTACAGACTTTCACGAGCTCGAAGGGTGGTTGAAAATGCATTTGGCATCCTGGCAAATCGTTTTCGCGTCCTACTAACCACCATTAATATTCAAAGCACTGCCAAAGTGGAGGACATTGTTTTGTCTTGCTGTGCTCTGCACAACTTTCTGCGCAAAGAGTGCTGTGAAGTGTACATGGCAGGAATCGACCAGGAAGAACAAGATCATGACACTGTCCCTGGAAGATGGAGAGAAGACCCTGGCCTACAGCAGGCCTCTCTGCCACGCACAACCAACAGTACAACACACGCCAAACAGCTCAGGGATAAACTGTGCCAGTACTTTAATTCGGACACCGGTGCAGTGCCCTTTCAGTGGGGCAAAATATAAGCATGTAGCAAACTTGTTTCTTTCCCTTGACCTTGGTTTATGTTTTATAACAATGGTGTGAATTTGCAAAATAAAGTTTATATTTTTACATCATTGTGTTTTGTGATTTTTTTTTTTACATAAAGAACAGTGAAGTACCTTTTACACAAAGTCAGTGTTTTATTTTCAAATGTGCAAAAATAGCATTAAGGTAATTTACAGAAAAATATCAACAGTTGGTATTTAAAATAAATAAAATGTACAGAAATATAAACTTTGCATAAGTACTCTAATATAACGTACAACTAAGCGTGACATATTTACTAAATGCTACAATATCTGTTTACAATTTTGCTACATAAAAAATTACAAGTGTGTATACTGATTGGAAGATGCATCCAGTGCATGGTTGTGGCCCACTGAATATTTGAAAATGCAATTATCAACCTCATGCTGGAAATGTGGCAGTAGATGTGGTGGCAAATTCCGCATTCTGTGTTCAAGATTTTTGCAGTAAGCTGAGATGGCATCATTGGTGTTTTCCTGTGATGCCAACTTTTCCAGAGTTTTGCCGATGGTGCGCATCAAGTTTGTGGATTCCTCGCTGGAGGATTCGTCTTGCATCTTCCTGCGCTTCCCTGGAGGCTTTGGTTTTATGTTGGAGCTTTGCAAATGGTCCTTTCTCATGGCTGTGGACTCAGTTCCACAGATGGTGGATTCAGCCAAGGGTGTACTTGACCGTAGGTCAGCATCACTGAAGCTGGGGTCTTCATGGGTGCCAGTCCAGGTGTCACTGTTGGTACCATCTGAGGGTGAACAGGAATCACTATCAGCCGCAGGTTCCTTAAAAAACATAAGATACAAATGTGACAAGTTAATGTAATGGCTTGACTTAATATGCGGAGTTACTTGTGAATAGACTCTTTTAAAGAAGCACTTGCCATCTTACAAAAAGCAAAATGTTTATTTTATTCTGAAATTAAACAATAAATAAATAAATAAATATAAATATATTTGTTTATTTACCATGATCATTAGATTTGAAGTGCTCTCCTTCCTTTTGTGTGAGGCTCTAGAAACTGCAGGCGGTTCAGGATCCATTGCTGCCTGCCAGTCTTCTGAGCTCCAGAACTTCCTGAGGGTCCTTGTTTCTTATAACGCATGTATTGGGTTCGCAATGAATCCCACCGCTTCTTGAGCTCTTTTTCTGAGGGACAAAGTAAAATTTTGTAAGCATTAAGTGTTATGGCTGCTTATTTTGTCACTTTAATGAGTATTTGTTATGCCAACAAATGTTACTTTTTGCTGTATTGTTAATTATATTATTAACAATTTGATTAACTTTAATATTATTATGAAATATGAGATGCTAGCACAGCACATATTAATTACTGTCTGTTTCCATAAACAAACTTAGTTTGGTACACACAAAACACTAAAATGGTTATATTAGTTTTACTATGGACTATTGAACAATTACAAACAAGCTTTCTCAATTGCCAAAAAGGAAATCTTACCTGATATGACGAGTTTATTTTCGATCTCACGCCACAGTTCAGCTTTCAGCACACGGTTGACATAACATTTTTCCGTAATGTCATACAAACCCGGCCTTTCCTGGATCATGTTGATCAATTCGTCTTCACTTGCCTCGTTCCAGATAGCCATGTCTTTCACGTACCTAAGGTAAACAATGTGTGTTCCCTCTTGACTTCGTCGTTTACTTGCTTCGTCACTTCCGTTTTTCTTTTCTCATGCACTGGTTCGCTAGCTGAACAGCCAATCAGAATGATCATATGGCCCGACGGCCCGACGAGGTCCAACGCCGATTCAACATTTCGAATCGGCCGAAACAAAGCCGACGAGGACCAACTTCAGCCGACGGTGCAGAACACACCGAGGAAACTTAGTCGGCCGACGAAGAAAAACTGCCCGACGGCCGACCGTCGGCTTGGTGTGTTCCGGCCTTTAGAGGAAGAACAAGTTGAGAATTTGAAATAGACTCATATCCAGTAAGACTAGAAACGTTGCACTCAACTTTCTTTTTCTAATTAAAATGACACACAGCAGATATGCGAATGTCGATGAACTGCAGGCCTTTTTAATTCCTGGTTTAATCTGACTAGGATTTCTGCGTCCTGTTTTCTTCCTTAGTTCAAATTCAGGAATGAAACTGTAATTTAAAAGGCATTCTCAGTTCACACAACCCTGATTGATTGCATGTGTGACATTCCTCTGCGCTGCGCTCTCAAGTCTCCAACACTCCATTTGTTCTCTTCATACATTATTATTCTCTCCTTTATTGTTCTTTTCCTTTGCTCAGATCCAATTTTCTATATTCGTAATGTAATTACAGTCGCATGCCGTCTGCAAACTGCAGCCTATTACTCACAATGTTATTCACTGTTCACCTACTTTAGAGACTCCAGACGGGGCAATCATTGCTCATCTTCAAGAGTAATTCAGTGTTTCTTCTGTGATGAATGTCTTTGATTATCTTTAATGAGGTTACTTTACTTTAGCTTAATTCTATCTATCTTTATTTTTCAGCAGTAGTTAGAGCTTTTCTGTATTTGCATGTACTCTTTGCTCGAGTTCTACCATATGAGCATAGCTTCTTTTATTCTCAACATACTGAAGATGTTGTCAGCCCAATATTATGAGACAAAAAAGAATATTATATCATGCATAAAGAAAATGATCATTATTATTATACATTTAAAATGTGTTCAGTAACAAATCTGAGCACATCTTGAAATCTATATTGGTATCAAAACCATAAACTTTATTTAACTGAACGTGTGACATTATTTTAATGACAGTTATGCCTGTTTCTCTCCAAAAAGGAAGAAAAAAGTGTTGAATCACCAAGTTTGGACACAATTTTTGTAAATTTTAATTCAACGAATGCTACATAAACATTTATTGTTCATTTATATACGATAAGTAACATTGAAATATCATTGCCCCCCTTTGTAGACTATTGAATTTTATAGTTAAATGTACAGATAAACCCAAACTTTTAGCTTGTTTATCCTGAAATGGAATCAATAAAACCCAGTGGAGATTTAGTGGTTCAACTTTCATGGACAGAATTTTAAACATTGTTATGCAGTTATACTGACAAATGAATAATTAATGACATCAAGTCCCACTCACGCCAAGAACGATAACTACACTGCCCTCCAAAGGTTTGGAAACACCCCTGGCAAAGTGTGGTTTTGGAAGATATCAGCATAAATCCTTATCATTTTTTGGTGCAAATACATTACAGTAACTTGACATTATCATTGAAGACCAGCGATAATAATTTTCATTTTGATTACATAATAATGGCAATATACACATGTCAAAGTCAGACATGCCCCTTTGTCAGCTGTGATGCTGGTTACTGGTTTAAACTTGGCCCAGACTTGTAAAAGATTTTTGGGTCAGCACACCTTAATAGCTTCAACAATTGATTGCCAATTAAGTTTAGAATACAATGAGCCAATCAGAACCCAGTTTAGGTCAGATAGCTGGATATTTTGATGAATCGAAAATGTAAGTTTTTTCTATGTATAAACTTTTTATGTAATAAAATGTTTTCGTAGTTTGTGTTGTCCCTTATCAGTGGAAAATTATCACAAATTAAAAAGGATTCATGCCAATATTGTCCAAAACACCACTATTCTAGAGTGTTTCCAGACTTTTGGAGGCAGTGTATAATGAGAACTATATTAGAGCTACATTTCGTCAGTAAAGCCGGTTCCCTGATTACCACTAAATCGCCATCACCTGCTTTCAAATGGAGCGGCATTTAATAGACAGAGCCGTAGTTCACTGACAAGCTACGCAATATCGCGTTCATTATCGCAGAGGAATCACCTTCAATCGCATCGCATGTGATATATCGCCCAGCCCTACATCAGCGTTTTGTTTATTAAAGGCATAGTTCACCCAAAAATGAAAATTTACTTTAAATATGAAAGGAAGATATTTGGAAGAACGTTTGCAACCAAGCAGATCTCGCCCCGCATTAACTACCATAATAGGAAAAATAAATACTATGGTAGTAAATGGGGGGCGAGATCTGCTTGGTTACAGACATTCTTCGTGTTCAGCAAAACAAAGACATTTATACAGATCTGAAAAAACCTGAGTAAATGTTTTTTTTGCGTCATTATCATTATAGTTGTGGTGTGGACTCTGATTCTTTTTTAATTTTTAATTTTTCAGGCCTTTATAGAGTGATATTAACATTTGAGCTGTGTCAGAATATTCTAATACTGCATATAACTGAGAATCAAAGATACACCAAAGAGACTGTTGACAACTTTCACCTTTTTTGTTGAAGGTTTATTTAACCTCATTATTGAGTCAGACTCTCCAAAGATGAGTCTTAGTGAATTGTGGCAGATAACCTCCTAACCACTTCCTCTTCCTGGCCGGCAGTCGGGCGGCTGCTGCTGGTTATAGTGTCTGATTTATGATGCCATGTAAATGCTTCCATTTATTCCACTGCCATTACAGCTGCAGTTGACTTCAGCAGTGTGTATGCAGACTCCTCTAGGGCCTCAGTGTGTGGATCCAAGTATCTCAGTTAGTATGTGCAAAGAATGTTAGAATCGCTGAGATAAAATTAGCCAGAAGAGAGAAAAAATGAACAGTAAATCCATTGATGGTGTTAAAAGAGTGTAGAGTCAGGACTGTGACAATACTAGTAAAATAGAATTTAAGATGTTCCTTCAGCATTTATATACTGTGTGTCTTAATAGTAGCAGTAGGTCTTTAGTTTTGTGGTAGTGTATGTGTATATGTGTGCGCTTTCCCTCACTGTCAGAAACCCACATAAAGACACCCTTCATGTCTTTGCAGCCCAGGAATGCTCTGAAATAACCACTGGTCAAACTTATTTAAGTAAATATATACAATATAAAAAATAAATAAACAGTGTGTCAGTGTGGCCACCTTAAAGAGAAACAGAATCAATGGGAGCTCAGTGATTCCAACATTCGTTGAAAAATGTGTGGATTTGTTTCTATTTCCTGCCACTAACATTTTTGAAAGTTAAAGGGTTCAGAATTGAGAAATCAACTTGTCAGCATACTATAAGAATATTCTATAAGTATCAGAACTGAAAACTTCCTTGTTAGTCCAATAAAAGCTTTTATGGACACCAGACCCAGCGAACAACTGATCCTGGAATCTAGATAGGTGAAACTCCGCCTCCGCAGAAGAAATCAATGCCTCATTGAAACATTAGTGTAAGTGAGATGAGGAGGAGAGAAGAGCGATGCAAGACTAAAATAACATTACCTTTCAAAGGATCCTAATGCTAGGAATATCGATATTTATTTCCAACAATGTGAATGTCTCAGTTGAGCTTTATTTATTTGTATTCACTGTGGATTCTTTGGTACATCAATTGCATTTCGGCACAGGCTTTGCAATATGGACTCAACAGTAATGCAACAACATGTCAGTAATTGTGTTAATTTTAATGCCTGATCTGATATTAATGATTCATGTACAGTCAGATATTGTTTGTTTGTGTGTCAGTAAATCAAACCAGTAACTAAACGCTCAACTTCACCTTGTTTCTCTTAGTAGGATGAAAATAATCTGTTATTTAAATGGTGATTAAATTATATAAAGAAAGCGTTCAAAGAACGCTGCCTTTATAATCGCTGGAGCTGTCAATCAATCAGAGTGAGTTTATCAGTGACTGAGTTCTGGACTCGCGTTTTATTCAACGAATCTCATAGTTATATGGCGTTTGCACTGTTAGTTATGATGAAAGCATGTGTTAGTGTGCAGAAATTGAGTTGCAATGACGAGTTCACTGTTTTCATGAGCTCAACAACATGTCTGTGATCGACTACAATGTTCATCACTGCAACCTTTCATGCCACGATCTAAATGCCATAGATCTAAATGTAATACTATAATCAACACTTTTCATGATTAGATAACCTTGAGAGCTGTAATAGTAAAAATGTGCTAAAGTTTTTGAGAGAGTAATACTTAGCTATTTCATATTGCAAAGACGTTAGCCAATCACAGCAGTGGGCGTTTCCACTGAAGTCTCACAGCAGACACGCCCATTAAAACAGAGCGTTCAAATCAGAGGATAAAATCAGGGTAGGGAAAATGCCTTTTATTTCTAAATTATGGCAATTTTTGATGTAAAAATCATACTAACATTATAAGTGCACCCCAGGAAACATTATAAAACAATAAAACAACACAGTTCATGACTCCTTTAAAACATGTCAGAATGTCAGCATATTATACATTTTACTTAAAAGCTTCAGACATTTGAGCAATTAGCATAATATTCCCCATTTTTAAACTTGAGTCTATTTTGGATCAACTATTTTGATTGCAAATCAACTAAGGTTTTAAATTTACCATGAAATCAAAATGGACATTTCTTGTTTTGTTTTTTTATGGAATATTGCAGTATTTATTATAAATGTTTTATCCGTGCACATCATTATTGTTTTAAATTTATGTGCCTCATAATCTTTGATCAGAATAACTTCCCCTCCCTCTTGCAGTGACATCTCAGGCGGAGCAACCTGTCAATCATCCACAAATAGCAAACCACAACCATCCAATCAATTTCACACGGACAAAATCAAGCCCCGCCCTATATTTTTTCTTGTTCCAGAAGCTGTTTCGCTTGGATATACTGTACGCCACAATTGAGAAGAAAAGACCATCATAACTTCTGATTCATGCCAACTTTAATGTATTTTAAATCATAAGAGGCCTAACTGTCGTAAACTCAAATCTTATTGTACGCAACCAGAGTTGGTCGAAAATAACCCAAATCTGTCCATAAGTCTGCATAATGTTTTTTCTTTTATAGTATAATGTAGAAGCTCACTAAATCTGCAGGAGCTGATGGTGGAAACTCAAGTGTTGTGGAGGAAGTTGCATTTGATAGTCAGCTCTGGTTTTCTAGATGTTTGTGCCTATAGCAGACTTGAGGCCTTTATAGAGCTTTTGAGAAGCTGGTCTGGAATGAATTCACACTTGATTCCAAATAGTCAACCAATGAAAAGCGGTCACATTTTTGCACCTTCTGCAGCCAAACCAGAACAAGATATCCTTTGATGGCCTCTAGACTCATTGCATCACTGGCACTGGTGTGGGAACACTGACCTGGATGTGCCAAGGCACGCTGGTCTGACTCGAAACGCGTACAGTCAGGAGAGAGGGGGAAAGAGCTCAGCACTCACAACCCCCTTTTGTAGTGGCCTGGCTCCTGGAAATACCTTTTCCATTTGTTTTCTCCATTAGGCATGTCAAACATTTCTTCAATAATGAGTACTAAACCTTGAACCTAACCAACTCTGAGATGAATCATTATTTTACAATATATTTCAAAGATAAGTGACTGGTTGCTTGGCATCTTTCATGTCAGTCTGCAAAACAGTTTTTTGTTACTGAGTCAGTCTGGGTTTTCTAGAAATCTTAACTCAGGAATGTTTTCTAAAGTCAAGGGTACATACAATACTGAAGCTCGCAGCTTGCTCAGTCTTCTGTCTTGTTGATGTGCACTTAATGAAACTGGTTGAGAACTAAGGTAAATCGGTAAATGCATTCTCCTCCCTGACTTATATAAGGTAAATGCATTCTCCTCCCTGACTTATATAAGGTAAATGCATTCTCCTCCCTGACTTATGAAGCTGATTCTTGACATGTCAACAAATAATAGCTCATTTTTGTGTGATTTTGTATGGGTAAAAAGAAGAAAAAGGTAAAAAGAATTGATTTGTGTGTGTGAGTGTGTGTGTGTGTGTGTTGCTTTTTTCTATTTCAAATGCAAAATGGCTATACACTACCGTTCAAAAGTTTGTGGTCAGTAATATATTTGTATATTTTTAAAGAAATAAATGGACATTAAATTGATCAAAAGTGAAAGACATTTATAATGTTACAAAAGATACTATTTCAAATAAAGATTACATCTTAAGAAGAGGCGTGAGTTTACTGCAATGCAGGGCATTTTGTTGCAGACTGCACATATCGAAAAGTGACAAATGTCTTGTAGAGTCTTATTTATTAGCAAAAACACAGCATCCTATATTCACTAATATAGATTTCTAATTGAGACATCTTTATAAATCACTGCTGGGGTTTTCAGTTGAACGTTTCACTGATACTGAAGAAAATTAACTCCATCAGTTATGATTCATGTTCAATACAATTTAGAAAATTGCACAGACAGAACTGTAGGCCAGGTATTGATGCAATCTCACTTTAAAGCAGTTTAAAAAATAGCGACATTAATGCAGGTTCTATTTGACCCTATGAATTACCCTTTGCTGAAGCAAAGCAAATTAAAGCTTTGTGAAAAATTAAGCGAAGATGACGAACGAACGACAAGGAAGAACAAAAAACGAACATACAGTACACACGAGTATATACAAGCAAGAGTTGGTTGTTAGTTGCCAGCAACACACACTCAAAACCAATGTTACTAGCTTATGCAGCAGAAACAACACAACCTCAGCATCCATTTTCATGCCTTCCACTTCGGTCTTTCCACACACTGGAAATTAACACGGTTCATAAAGCTCTTGCCTGATCATAACCCTTCTTTTTCCAGTGATATTCCTCTGACCTTTTCTCTTTTGTAATGTCTCTCAGCCACACCTCTTTCTTTTCAGAACATAATGCTAGGGAGCCCGGCACATGACATGCAAGAAAAAAAGTAAATTGTGCGCAGTTTGTTCCCTCGATTTGCTCAATCGTGCGCAGGATTTATCAATTTGTTCCCTCGATTTGCTAAATCGTGCAGACGATTTACTGATTCGTTCCCTCGATTTGTTCAATTGTACAGATGATTTACTGATTTGTTCCCTCGATTTGCTAAATCATGCAGACAATTTATTGATTCGTTCCCTCAATTTGTTCAATTGTACAGATGATTTACTGATTCGTTCCCTCGATTTGCTAAATCATGCAGACGATTTACTGATTCATTCCCTCGATTTGCTAAATCGTGCAGACGATTTACTGATTCGTTCCCTCGATTTGCTAAATCGTGCAGAAAATTTACTGATTCGTTCCCTCGATTTGCTAAATCGTGCAGACGATTTACTGATTCGTTCCCTCGATTTGCTAAATAGTGCAGAAAATTTACTGATTCGTTCCCTCGCTTGGCTAAATTGTGCAGACAATTTACTGATTCGTTCCCTCGATTTGCTAAATCATGCAGACAATTTACTGATTCGTTCCCTCAATTTGCTAAATCATACAGACGATTTACTGGTTCGTTCCCTCGATTTGCTAAATCGTGCAGACGATTTACTGATTCGTTCCCTCGATTGGCTAAATCGTGCAGACGATTTACTGATTCGTTCCCTCGATTGGCTAAATCGTACAGACGATTTACTGATTCGTTCCCTCGATTTGCTAAATCGTGCATACGATTTACTGATTCGTTCCCTCGATTTGCTAAATCGTGCATACGATTTACTGATTCGTTCCCTCGATTTGCTAAATCGTACAGACGATTTACTGATTCATTCCCTCGATTTGCTAAATCGTACAGACGATTTACTGATTCATTCCCTCGATTTGCTAAATCGTACAGACGATTTACTGATTCGTTCCCTCGATTTGCTAAATCGTGCATACGATTTACTGATTCGTTCCCTCGATTTGCTAAATCGTACAGACGATTTACTGATTCATTCCCTCGATTTGCTAAATCATACAGACGATTTACTGATTCATTCCCTTAAGTTGCTAAATCGTGCAGACGATTTACTGATTCATTCCCTCGATTTGCTAAATCGTGCATACGATTTACTGATTCGTTCCCTCGATTTGCTAAATCGTACAGACGATTTACTGATTCGTTCCCTCAATTTGCTAAATCATACAGACGATTTACTGATTCATTCCCTCGATTTGCTAAATCATGCAGACGATTTACTGATTAGTTTCCTCGATTTGCTAAATCGTACAGACGATTTACTGATTCGTTCCCTCGATTTGCTAAATCGTACAGACGATTTACTGATTCGTTCCCTCGATTTGCTAAATCGTACAGACGATTTACTGATTCGTTCCCTCGATTTGCTAAATCGTACAGACGATTTACTGATTCATTCCCTCGATTTGCTAAATCATGCAGACGATTTACTGATTAGTTTCCTCGATTTGCTAAATCGTACAGACGATTTACTGATTCATTCCCTCGATTTGCTAAATCGTACAGATGATTTACTGATTCGTTCCCTCGATTTGCTAAATCATGCAGACAATTTACTGATTCATTCCCTCGATTTGCTAAATCGTGCAGACGATTTACTGATTTGTTTCCTCGATTTGCTAAATCGTACAGATGATTTACTGATTCGTTCCCTCGATTTGCTAAATCATGCAGACGATTTACTGATTCATTCCCTCGATTTGCTAAATCGTACAGATGATTTACTGATTCGTTCCCTCGATTTACTAAATCATACAGACGATTTACTGATTAATTCCCTCGAGTTGCTAAATCGTACAGACGATTTACTGTATTGTTGTCATGATTTCTGAGCATGTTCTCATTTGTTCCCTTAGTTACAGATTATGTTCACCACCTGACTCTTGTTTAGATCTCATTATCTTGTGTATTTAAAGGTGCAGTGTGTACATTTTTGCGGCATTTAGCTGTGAGATTGCGAATTGCAACCAACGGCTCAGTCTACCACTCACTCCTCCCGTTCAAGAGCACATAAAGAAGTGCTGTGGCCGACACAGGACAAAGATGTCTGAGACAGCAGAGAGTAGCCAGTCAAGCAATGAAATTTCTTTGTCTATTTCTAATAAACCAGACAATGATTACTACTACTACTACTACTGCTTCTTCTTTTTCTTCTTCTTCTTCATGCGTATACAATGTAGTAATGATGCGAGCTGCCTCTAAAAACATTATCGAAGAAGAAGAACAACAACATAGTGACAAAATGTGCTCTGTAGAGCGGTTTGTCCATTTAGGGCTACTGTAGAAACATGCCGGCACAAAACGGCGACTTAGCATGTCAGGGGACCCGCGGTGTATGAGATACAAATGACTCATTCTAAGGTTTACGAAAACATAATGGTTTTATTATCTAAACTCTTTATACACCAAAGAAAACATAGTTATGTATATTATATTGCATTTCTGTCAATAGATGCTCCTAAATATTACACACTGGACCTGTATCAGTTTGGTTCTCTCTTTGTGAGAATGTTGTCTCTTTCTGTGTTTTACAAAGCTGTCACGTTCCTTGCATTTCTTTGTTTTTGTGTTAAGTTATATTGCAGCAAATAGTTCCCCTGCTCTGTATCTTCTCTGACCTGTTGTGACAGAAAGCAGTTGATTAAAAATGTTTGACTTTTATTATAATAGTTCTTTTTTAACTCTATTGGACCAGAATAGAAAGAGTAAAGCAAGCAGGAGTCAGACATCAGCCTTGTAGGGGAAATGACCAGCCTAGGGAAAAACAGTCTGGCGGGCAGATAGGCTTGGCTGCGATAATTTTGTTTGGAAATAGACATCAGCAACTAGCGTGAACTGGCGGCACTTGACGTCCTCGTACACTGTTAAACACTGTCCAGACCGCAAACATTCATACAGGCTGTCTGATTTCAGTTGATTTTGGACACAAATGTGTCACATATATGCATTTTTTCCCCTAATAAATGATAGCTGATATGAATTGTTAACACATTTAATCATTATTTGTTTTGGCTCTTCTTTTTTGTAGCTCCAAAAACCTGCAGCCCCAAGCAATTTGTTTGCAGGGATCAGGTGACGTGTATCTCCAAAGGCTGGCGGTGTGACGGGGAGAAGGACTGCCCGGACGGATCGGACGAGGCCCCAGATGTCTGTACGTATCACTGTTTCTCTGTGGTTTTATTTGCATCTTAGACCTTGAGTACCTTGATAGTCTCGCAGGGTCTGCAAATAATTGTTGCAGCATGTTCAGGTAATCACTGCAGTTCTGCATTTCTTTCTGTAGCATCACATTTTTATTCAATATGTCCTTGGTTTGAGTCCCAGCTGGAGGACTTTCTGTAGTAAAGTGTACCAGTAGTGGGCAAAAGTGATGTCCAGAAGGAATATTTGTTTTTAATGACCCTATATGTTCGATTTAACCATCAACATATGAGGAAAATATATTATATATATATATATATATATATATATATATATATATATATATATATATATATATATATATATATATATATATATATATATATATATATATAATTTTATATATAAAAGAAGAGCAAAACACTAAATTTGGTTAATGTATTTATCTGACAAAATTATTTGGTAAAACAAGGCAAGCTACAGGTTTTATTTTACTATGCAAAAGAAAAAGCTCACAAGAAAAAGCATGCATTGACTACAGCTTAATCAGTTATTTATATTTTATTGTTTCTCTCTGTTTTTGCAAGTGTTTTTCATTTCTTTGTATGACAGTCTGGCCAAAAATGATGTCGCACAATTTGGCATGTTTCATTGTGCTATTATCACAAATAAAACAATCGACTCCAAGCAAAACTATGCAATATGCTTAACACATTGTTAATAATAATTGAATAAAGGGTGACAATGTCAATTTTCCTAGGCAGGACTCACTTTTGGCCATTACTGCAGACGGAAGGATTTAATAAATCGAAGATTTTTAGATTCTTGATGTTACTTCCAAAGCATGAAAACATGGATCAATATACTATGATGTTCCACTGAGGAAGGAATAATACAATATTTTTTACGAACAGTAATAGAAAATTGAATTTAGAGGTACTTTGATCCAACATGTAATCATTTTTCAATTATGAGAATAGATTGTTGATATGGTGTTTTATGTGAATCCCTGTAAAATATTGCATATATGTATGATTTACAGTTTTGTTGAAGGATAATAAATAGTTTCTCGGAAACTGTTGATTAAGTGAAAATGTTTGGTGTAAAAAGCCCACATGGTACTGTGGCAGGGGAAAATGCAGAAGGCCTGATCTGCATACATTTTTGTCCATAAGTGACAAAAACATGTGCAACGTGTATTTATTTTTACATTATCCTTTAAACGTACTTACACCATTTCTTTTTACACAAACAATATCAGTATTTAATTAAATGAAAATATTCTTCATTTGGAGCTTTTAGCCATTTATACATAACTTTTTTTATTCATAAAAATAGAAGATGAAGATTTGAATGAAATCTGAGTCCCAGCACAGGCTGTGCGCAGCTGTTGCGTGTTTCTGATAGGACGTATCGCTGTTTGGTTACTCTAAGTGGTCATTCTTTTTCCCAGAAGGCTTTGACCTGAAGCACACGTTCTTTCGCTCTGCTTGTTTAGTCTGATCAGTTTCAATGACATTGACTTCATTTGGCCTTGCTTATATCTGTTTATGGTGAGCTTTTAAGAAGACACAGAGAGCACCAGATCTGTTTTCCTATTTCCTATTTAACACAAACCTAGATCACCATTATAATCAACAAAGCTGACAAGCCATCAGTTGACAGATTACCTCTTTTTGTTATCTATGTACTGACTTTAACCAGTTTGTTTGCCCAAATCTGACAGGAATATCAGTGATAATTCCAACATACACCGATAAGGCATAACATTACGAGCACCTTCCTAATATTGTGTTGGTCCCCTTTTGCTGCCAAAACAGCCCTGACTGATTTTTGTGTGCTGTTATTATTAGATAATTATATTTTGCGAGAACCCACGAGTCATTTCTTTGTTCCACGTGCATTTCAGTATCTTCCCTCCCGCATCTGCACTCTTGTCGTACGCTGCACACTGTTGCAGTCGGGGATTGCAGACCTCTATCACAAACCTTATTCAGGCAATTAACCAAAATCCCATTCAAAATAATCATTTGACTTCAGAACGATGGAACTGGAAGTGCTAAAATGCAACTTATTTCTGGGTTTTACCTGCAAAAATGTCATTCCGCATAGTAGGCAAACAACTACTGAAAAAAAGAGTCACAAAGCACTGCACGTGATTTACATTCATTTGAATGCGAGAAAGTGAAGATCAATTTAACAACAGCTTCTAATCTCAGGTCGAGGTGAAAGTTTTTTGTGACTCGCAGTGGGTGCGAAGTATGCGAGTGTGAAGTATCTTTCCATTCGCACCCTTTCTGGCAGGGCCGCCTAATAGAAAGGCGCTAAGCAAATAATGTGCTGTCAGTTTATCATGAGGCGAGCGGGAGAAGGGCGAGCGACATAATTAGAATTAACTTGCTACTCCAAATCTGGCCCTGGAAAACAATGGCGCAGTTCATGAAGCAGCATTAGGACTTATGGAATGTTTCTACTTCTTCGTCACAACCAATTACATGCTTTGAAATTATTTATCTGGCGTGGCTTTCAGAAGTGTTGGGTAAGAGAACAGGCAGTACGGCTGAATCTGCTCCATAAGAGGAGGAGAGGAGAAACAGGCTGAGCTGCTTTTAGTCTGGAAGTCATTAAAACCCAGTCCAGAGGAATGGAGGAAAACGGCTGTTTTTTCATGACCTGCTTGTCTCGGGCTCAAACTTCTCTCTCGCTTTCTCTCTCTCTCAACACACATAGACAACTGACACCCTGGTCTTCAGCGTTCTCTATTTTAGCTGCGCTACAGGCTATTGACGCTCCTTTACGCTCTTTGCATTAAAATTAGACAGTCTTTTCTTAATACTTTGAGAGCCGATGTGACGTCTTACTCCCTGCTTTAGTAAAATGTTCCACTGCTCTCAAAAGAATTCTGCCATCATTTACTCAACCTCTTTTCAAACAAGTAGAATTTTCGTTCTTCCATGGAACACAAACGATGTTTTGAAGAATCTCTGAGTTTCCTTTTTCCATACAGTGAACATATTTGATGACCAGTTACTATAAGGACAAAAAGATAAAAATGTCATAAAAGAACTTGCGCACTATATCTAGTATTTAGAAGTTTTACATTTTTAATTCATTGGAATTATTGCCCTTCGCCATATCTCTCAAATCTGATTCACAAATGCATTAATTTAAACTTGTTACATTCAGTTGTGAGACACAATGTCACTCCTAAAAGTAAAGTTTCCAAAAATGGTTTCTTATTACATAGAAGAAACATGTTGGGTTCCCCAAAGAAACTTTCAGTTAGTGTGATAAACATTTTAAAGGGTTAGTTCACCCAAAAATGAAACTTATGTCATTAATTACTCACCCTCATGTCGTTCCACACCTGTAAGACCTTCATTCATCTTCTGAACACAAATTAAGATATTTTTGATGAAATCCAATGGCTCAGTGAGGCCTGCATTGACAGCAAGATAATCAACACTTTCAATGCCCATAAAGTTATTAAAGACATATTTAAAACATGTGACTGCAGTGGTTCAACCTTAATGTTATGAAGTGATGAGAATACTTTTTGTGCACCAGAAAAACAAAGTAACAACTTTATTCAACAATATCTAGTGATGGGCGATTTCAAAACACTGCTTCATGAAGCTTTACGAATCTTTTGTTTCCAAATTCACGTGATTTCAATAAACAAGGCTTTGTTACATCATAAGTTTTTCGAAATTTCAATGGTTCACCACTGGGGGGCGTGACTTTGGCAGTTTGATACACGCTCCGAACCACTGATTCGAAACAAAAGATTCGTAAAGCTTCATGAAGCAGTGTTTTGAAATCGCCCATCACTAGATATTGTTGAATAAAGTCGTTATTTAGTTTTTTTGGTGCACAAAAAGTATTCTTGTCACTTCATAATATTAAGGTTGAACTTTGTTTTAAATATGTCTTTAGTAGCTTTCTGGGCATTGAAAGTGTAAATTATCTTGCTGTCAAAAGAGGCCTCACTGAGCCATTGGATTTTATCAAAAATATCTTTATTTGTGTTCTGAAGATGAATGAAGGTCTTACAGGTGTGGAACGACATGAGAGTGAGTAATTAATGACAGAAATTTCATTTTTGGGTGAACCAACCCTTTAACAATTCGAAGAACCTTTTTACACTAAAGAACCTTCTGTGTATTGAAAAGGTTTAATGAATGTTAAAGGTTAATCATGAACAATTAAAAAATGAGGCAACGTCTTCATGCACAAAGTGTGCTGCATTTTCATGCTTTCATTATTCAGCTCAGAGATTCTTCTAATGTTTTTTGTGTTTCAATGAAGACAGAAAGTCTTAGAATAACATTAAAAAGTGAGTGGATGATGACAGAATTTAAGCAGAAATATACCACCAATATCATGCTTAACCGGGATGTGTGTGGAAACGTGCTCTGTTTGTGGATTCCTCAGTGCAGATGTGTCAGATCATTGAAGATCTGCCCCATGAAAGAGGTTTATTTATTTACGTGGCTGGATTTCACTGTGTCTTTTGTGAAAGTGGCCATGGCTAGCAGTGAAGTCTGTCGCTGTGCCCACTGCAGCTGCTGTGGCTTTCCTCTGCGGACACTACTACACAATAGACAGCTTTGTACCACCGGTCCTGGGCTTCAATGAGATGTGAACATTGATATGCTTTTTAAAAAAAAAAAAAAAAAATTATCATTCTTTTATTGTCAAATGTCAAAAATGTGTATATTAAAACATGCAATATGTTGCATGTATGTATGTATCTTGTATCTACTGGAGAAGCCATCTTAAATGAGGTCTCACTCAAAAGCGTAATTTCATTAAAGCATAATGATATTGAGTAGGGCTCGGCCATATATTACATATATATTACTTTATAGATATTTGATTTCGATGTTATAAAATCATGAATATCGGGATGATTTCAATTAACCTGAAATCAGACTGTGCTGGTTGACCAATTTCTCACCCTGAGGTTTATATTTTGTCAGCTACTGACAAAATATACAGTAAAATATAACATTTTACTCTTACCAGAATTGCTTGAATGCACACCACATTTTCATAACTTCCAGATTTGTCAGTATGAACTTCTGTAATGGAACATCAGTCCTTTTTGGGCAAACTAAATTGTTCCATATGGTAAACTGAAATCCCAACAACATTTAATTAAATGATTAAGAATTATAAGTAATTATTGATTTCTTAGATGCAATACCCTGCACTGTACCCACAACCAAACCTCTCTTCATCCCAGAGCTGTGGTCTATGTAGCACGTGTGTGTAAAAGTCATTTAGATCTGTCTCACGTTGAGCAGGTTGAAGGTCTGAGCTCTGATCTCACAGCAGAGCTTTGACCTGCTGCGCTGAGATGAGAAGAGTCTGTTGTTTAAAATCTGACAGCTGGAAAAACGGACCGAGCATAAAATATCAACTATGTGTTTATCTTTAGAGATTGAATTCTTAAAATGCTTAATCGTTCATACACCAACTTGGTTAGCTGACTCATTCAAGAGTTCAATATCTGTGGTCTTTAAATGCAGAATGCATGATTGTCTCCCTCTAGCACAAACACAACTGGTGTCAAACCTGCTTTAAATCAGTAATGCCTAATTAAACAGATGGATTCTTTGTTTAAATCTTGCGACACCTGATCATTTACAGGTACTGTAGCATTTGTTCTAAGAGGCAGGGCTTACAACACGAGGATTGAAAATTTGCATGATCTTTTACAGCAATATAATACATTGTGAGATCACTGTGGAACCTATTAGCACACAACTGCCTCCACAGCATGTCTTCTTTAGCATTATTGTGATTTCACATATATAACGATATCCTGTCTCCGTATGGACTTTGCCACAGTTGGTCACAAGATTCTGCTTGACTGCAGAACAGTGCTGGCCTATCACATCCAGTCCTATACTGGTTTAGATCCTGATTAAGTAGCTTGGGATAAGTACTGTATGTTGAACGAGGCACACACACCTCCACAAACCATGTGATATTTTGAGGTGTCCCCCAAGTCTCAATTCTGGGTCCTTTATTTCTTTTTTTATTACGTATGTTTTTAATCGTTAAATGATCACAATCTCAATTTAAATATCCATGCAAGCTTAATGCTAAATGACAACGATTCGCCTGTGTCTATTAAACCTTTGAAAAATCACATTGAATATTCAGATCTGCGTTGATGCTGCCGCTGACCCGGAGAGAGCAGTTGTCACGTATGAAACAGCTTCATAAATAATCTTTTCAACCACACAGTATCATTATTTCTGTCTTACAATAATTCAAATTATCACAAAAGTACTGGCATAAAAGTTTATTGTTTGGATATAAACACTGATGTCTAAGGTGGCGAACAAAATAAAGTAAAACTTCTGTTGAAAGTAACTTAAGGATTACAATAAAAATGGTGTCAATTACATCGTTACAACACTGTAAACAATTATTTTCATGATTTATCATAACATTTTTTCTTTTGTTAAATCACCTTAGATAATTAATGTAGTTCAGATAACATGATATTTTGTGTTTCTGTTGATTAAACCAATCGCCTTCAGTGATATCAAAATTTCAAGGCAACCAGGTAACTTACTTTACGTTAAACCAACAATTCTTTTTTTTTTTTTTTTTACAGTGAGGTGGTGACAAGTGATTGTTAAAAAATGTGTTTGTCATTGAATCATTCGTTCAAGAGATTGATTCAAAAATGCTGATTCATCCAGCAATGAAATAATATGAGTGAATCATTAAATCATACATTCAAACCGATTAAAAAAAATATATGTATATTTTAGTCTGCAACAATTATCATTTTCTCCGAACCTCTAGTAAATTACATTTTGTTTAGCTGTTTTTCAGAATTGTGGGAGAATCGTGATCTCTATTTTAAAACAAAAATCATGACTTTCAATTCATCCAGAACCGTGCAGCTCGAGTATGTTTGTTCCCATTAGCTGATGTAATTATCATCAGATCTCCTCGAATCAATTAGTACCCTGCTGGACGTCACTGTTCTAGTTGTACTAGAACATTATACAACCTAATTAATATTGATTATTTTCAGAGAAACGTCCATTAGTGTCCTTGTCTCTGAAGCCCAATAAGAATTTGGGAATCATATTTGACATCAAATTCATTTTTAAGAAACTCTATTAGCAATGTTTATAAAACAGCATATTATCATCTCTGAAGTATGCAAAATTCTCTCCCCAACTGAAAGCGAGAAACTCATTCACACATTTTATATGAGACTTAACTGCTGCAGAAGTGTTTTGGCTGGAAGACGCAGCTGCAAGAGTGCTGACTCGTACTCAGCTGAGGTATCACATTAAATCCCTTCAGTGGCTACGTGTCTCACAGAATTGATTTCAAGATCCCTTATTGACTTTTATAGGTGCCCTAGAATTTAAAATTGAATTTACCTCAGCATAGTTAAATAATAAGAGTTCAGTACATTGAAATTACATACAGTGAGTCTCAAACTCCATTGTTTCCTCCTTCTTATGTAAATCTCATTTGTTTAAAAGACCTCAGAAGAACAGGCGAATCTCAACATAGCACCGACTGTTACGTAACAGTCGGGATCATTAATATGTACGCCCCCAATATTTGCATATGCCAGCCCATGTTCAAGGCATTACACAAGGGCAGCCAGTCTGGATCTGAGCACAGCTGAATCATCGGAAGTTCTGCAGGTAGGCTATTGCAAAGCATGCAAGGACAATAGTGAAAATGGCAGATGGATCAATAATAGCTGTTCATGATCCATGATATCATGATATTTTTAGTGATATTTGTAAACTGTCTTTCTAAATGTTTCGTTAGCATGTTGCTAATGTACTGTTAAATGTGGTTAAAGTTTCCATTGTATTCACAGAGACCAGATCCATGCCTTTATTTTCATTTTTAAACGCTTGCAGTCTGTATAAACGCATCTTCATTCTTTATAAATCACTCCAACAGTGTGTAATGTTAGCTTTAGCACTGTTAGCCGCAGCATACTATCAAACTCATTCAGAACCCAGTATAAACACCTGCAAAATAAATACCATACTTACATGATCTGATATGCTGCATCACAAGCACTTTGTAAAGATCCATTTTGAGGGTTATATTAGCTGTGTGAACTTTATGCAATGTATTATAGAGTTGTCAGCTTGGGGGCGGGGAGCGCGAGCATTTAAAGGGGACGCACACTGAATCGGCGCATATGTAATTACGCCCCAAAATATAGGCAGTTAAAACATTGTATGATAAAAAAAAAATAAAAAAATCTAGGGGGTATTTTGAGCTGAAACTTCACAGACACATTCTGGGGACACCTTAGACTTACAGTATATTTCACCTTGTGAAATAGGGTTCTAGGGGACCTTTAAATGTCTTTATGGTGTCATCCTAATGTACAGGAGCAATATAATTTCTAAAACAGTATACTCCAGTTAGATGCACCTAAAACAGCCTATAGTATGGTAACACTCTCAATTAGCACCTTAAAAAGTATTGGTAAATACTTTACACAATAAATATTGAATGGTCTATTCATAGTTTTAATACATTTTTTTATTATTATTATTTTTGATTTTCAAATTTAAGAATTATTTAAATAGGTTGGTTATATTATCCTATAGCATTTATGTATTGATACAGAAACTTGGTGCCTTCATATTTCACTGATGTGTTGTCAAACTTATATATTATCATCTGGGTGACAAGACTGTTGCTTCTGTTATTCTTGGTTTTCAAATGTTGCTTAACTTTTAAAAAAGAAGAAAATACTTTCATCTGGCCAATTTTTATGAACTGTTGTCATGAAGATGTTACAGTTGCAGCAAGAGCATGCAATCAGCTAAAATAGAACAAATGCTTAACACGAGTCAAATATGTAATATATAATGGTATTTTAAACTAGACAAGGTTGTTCTCGGCTCTTAATGGCTTTGAGTGTCGCTTCCACAATAAAGATCCATTCTGCTGGAGACTCTGGGACCCATCAAAACAGACTCCTTCACTGAATGAGCTTCAGAGTTATCCAGGGGCAAGAAGAATTTCAGAAGTAGCATGCCAGTTCACACTCTTGGATTCCTCTTCAAACACTCAGCGGTGGTGGTATGTGGATGGTTTGCGTGATGTTGTGAGGCCTCGAGAATTCACATCCGATCCTCATTCATGATGTGAAATGGGTACTTGTTATGGATCATTAATCTCAGCTGGAAACCGCGGACATCTAAGGAGGGGTTGAAGAGAAACAATTGTTAGAGAAACACATGTTATTAATAGTTAGTGTGGTAAGGTCTTTTGTTTGAATAATAGTTTGGCGTGCCCAGAACAAAAGCAGCGGGCAAGAAAGCCTTTTTTCTGCACTGTAATGTGTTTGTGTTCTATAGGATGCACTACTGCGACTGTGTTTATGTTTTTGTCATTGCTTATGGAACCTAAAACAAATGTGCTCTTCTGACATCGGTTATAAATGCTGCATGTCTGTATAGAAAATTGTACTTGGCAAAATAACTGCTGATGATTCGTCTTGTGTGTGGAAACTTTCTCATGTTATGTTTGGGCTGCTTTGTAGTTAATGAACAATTAAAGAGAGTAGTAAGACATGCATTGATCTTATTCACGCATGAATGCACAAGTGACCTGGAACGGCACATTACTCTACCATTATATGCATGAGTTATACGAAATGTCTGATATGGACAATTTGAGTTGTAGATTTCACTGATAGGAGTCTTGGAGGCCATTATATCAGATGTTGTGATATAAGCAAAAATGTATACATTTAGCAAAATAATACATCATTACTATTGCTCATACTTAGAGTTTTGTGTTTATATTCAAAACTTAAAGTATTAAACTTTGATGCATAACATCCATTTGTGGCTTGTTGCGAAGAAGTGCTATTGTTTCTCAGACATGCAATTTTGACCTAGCAGATGAAAATAATTCCACTTGCGTTGGAGACTTGAGCCACATCTATATAAGGTCGTTTTTGCACAAATTTTGTACTTTAACTGTGTTTTAGGCCCTGTTTCCACCTGGTATTAACCCTCTGGAGTCTGAGGCTGATTTGGGGCTTGGAGAAGTTTTGACATGCCCTGAAATTTGTGCTTTTTTTCAGTTGTTCATAAACATATAAATGACACAAGTATCATTGCACTGTATTCAGCACAAACTAGGCTACCATAATGTGAGGAACATGTATGTACATGTTTGTGTTTTTGAAGGAATAATGTTTATGCGTGGTTATTGAAAAAACAAAAAACTTAAGTCACTGAAATAAGGCCAAAAAAGTATATTAAATCTGTGTTCACAAGACTTCTGGGTATTGGAGGTTGTAGACTAGAGTTTTTGCTTCAGATTTATGTAAAAATTATGCTGCCTACTCCTTCATATAAAACAATATATTGATTTGGTTTTTGTAAGACACTTTTTGTCAAGAAACACAGTATGCATGGAGGCATGAAGCATCATGAATATTGGGTCATTTACACCTGAGAAGACAAAAGAATCACATAATAATGACCTGAAATGACTTGCATATTAATGAGGCCTTTCAGTCAGGTAGGCTGTGAAAAAAACCCTCTGTAATAATGTCTCAGCTCAATTTAAAATAATGGTATTCTATTATATTCTTTAAAATATAATGCATTTCTGTGATGCAAAGTGTCTGAACAATTATGTTACCTCTATGGCATTTCATATAGCCTTTTAGCTTAAAAGCATACACATTTGGAGAAATATTAATGGATTCTTATATATTTATGTCAATTTTCTATACTGAGGAGTAATATTTATTCATTATTGTCATCACTATGAGTGCTGGATACTGTGTTTTCAATTCATACTTGCAGCTGGAGGGCGCTCTGTACACCTTTAGTCCACAAATAAGAAGAAAAGGAACCATGGCTTTAACATCCAAATAAACACTTTTCAAGACAATAAATACACGATTGAGACAATGCATACAAGTATTGCCTCAGTATTTGCGTCTGAATAGCGCTGGCTCCGTGGGCGTGGCCGCATTAGTAGATAATGAGCTGAATAACGGACTTCTGACATGGCTCTCTTTTCATTCAGATTACATAAACACAGAATGTTTGTTTTTGATTTGACTTGCACGATTTAAAACCTGACATTTCAACGTTTCTTTAGACATAAGTGTCATTTTTTTGTCATTAGTATTCATAAGTTACAGTTCATTTTCTGAGAACTATCAGATGGGTCTTCGTTCAGAGGGAGACGAGAGATCACGCATCATGTTAGTTTTCTTTATTTTACAAAAAGCACAACATTGTGTTTTTACTCTGAGTGTATACAAATAAAAGAAGACATTCTATAGTTTCAATTGATATATTACTTATGTCTCTATGACAAGAAATGACAGAGTATTTTAAGTCTGTTTTGCTGCAATGTGAAAAAAATCCTGCAAAACGCGCCGGCGCGTTTTCAGACCTCAGGGAGTTAAGATGCGTTTTGATCGATCGGATCACAAGTGGACGAGGCAGACACATACCTGTTTAGACCTGGTGTTTTAATCCATCTCTTTTATCCACTTCTGTACTGATTTCTTCGAGAGGAGGGTCTATGGACCCGAGAGAACATTGTGCTTGGTACATTTTTCATCTTCAAATCAAACTTGGGTCTTCAGCCGACAAAGTTTAAATCCCATCTGGCTAGAGCGCTTCCCATTATGTTTACGCATTAGGTCAGCAGGCGAGAGTAGGCGGTCTTTAGTGGCTGTTCGAACGCATTCAACCACATGAGACATTATGAAAACAATCCGGTCGAATGTGTTTTTGACTACCTCTGGAAGTTGTTGAAAGTGGACAAGCTCAAAATGTTTTACACCCTGTTTACTCCTGTATTTAGCGTCGTCCACTTGTGATCCGATCGACCAAAATGCATCTTAATCTCAGGTGTGGACAGGGCCTTACATTCGAAGAATGGATATTTTGTCAGTTCTGTGGCTGCTACTCTGATAAACATCACAGCAAAACACAAACTGTGGCTGCCAAATCAGCTCAGTCTCAGTCTCAAAATGCTGGTGTATTCAGAACAAATGTTTATTTATGCCTTATTACTTTTAATGCAATATACTTCATATTAAGTTGATTGAAGATAAGCTAATTACTGGCACTGGCACGAAACAAGCAATTGCATACTATAATTCTGTATCCCAGTATTACTTTGAAATACTCTTTGTGTCCCTGTGAAGTAGTCGTTTTTATCATGTTTCCTGATCCATTATTTGGACTGTCACTGTTGCACAAAAATGCAGATAATAGACTGTATACAGTGGATGTTGGGCAGTATGCAGGAAGTTTTCTGAACACAGCCGGTGTATTGTATGTCTGGCTGCAGTTTGGTTTGTTTTCCACTCAGCCAGATGACAGTCAGAGATTTATTATATGGCTGACCGGAGCTGGGTTAGGGTGAACCACAGAGTGCAGAATAGAAACTAGTATAAATTTGACCAGAAGTCGTACAGAGAAACTTCAGTGATAAACCCTTTCACATTTGCTCACATAGACTTTTTTTTTAGTTAACTGTTTTTCAGTCTGTTTAAGGTACATTACTTAAAGCTGATGCTTTTTGATTTGCTATAATATAAAGAATAGATTATCATTGGAACCATTGCAATGACATTGCTGATTAAAAATTAAAAAAAAGAACAAAACCTTATTTATTTTTTATGCTTATAATGGATTTTGTTTTGAAAATGGAAGCTTTAGTGTTGCTTTCAGCCTTGAATTATTTATTTTTTTTGACATTTTTTTTTGTTTTAATTTATTGATATAATAATCAGCAGATGCAGCTGTGTGATACAGATATAATTGCTTGCATTGTATGTGTTACACAAATGTCCTGACCAGTTTTGCTGATTATGGTCACCTGCAAGAAAGAATTTTGTTTAAAAAAGATTTTATTTGAAAAAATGTATTCAGTGATGCAGTCAAATCTGCACATTTCAATAGCATTGTAGCTTAGTAAATACCTGTGCTAGTTGTCACTGTTTGCTTTAATTAATATTCCTCCGGCTAGGTTTATTTTTGATTTCTGTATAAACGCGCACACGTTAAGTTTTGTGGTAATTTGCCACAACATAAACCTGTTGTTTATTGATACTGTGTTTGAAATAATATGAAATTAATTGATTTAAATGAATGCATTAACTAACATGAACTAACAATATATTTTACAGCATTTTGTCAGTGTTGGTTCGTAGAATTGTATAATTGTGCAATATAATTGTGCATGTTAGTTCACAGTAGGGTTGCAAAATTCCGGGAATTTTCAAGGCTGGAAACTTTCCATGGGAATTAACGGGAATATGGAAATAAACAGGGAATTTGGAAAATTGCAGGTTAGCCTGTAACAGGGAACTTAAATGTAGTTGAAAAAATCAAGTATAATCTTTAATGCAATTTTAACCTGCACATTCCTCAATCACACACAGCACATGTAGAGCTATTGAGGACACACCCCCTGCATGCACTGTGCATTCCTCCATAACATGCACATTTAATCAAAAATAATGAAAAAAAAAACAGTAATATTGTAAAATAATATTACAATTTAAAATAATGGGTTTCTATTTTAATATATATTAAAATATAATTTATATCCAGTGATCAAAGCTGAATTTTCAGCATCATTATTCCAGTCTTCAGTGTCACATGATCCTTCAGAAATCATTGTAATATGATGATTTGATACTTAATTATCAATGTTGGAAACAGTTGTGCTTTTTATAACCTATGATACTTTTTGATGAATAAAAAGTTAAATAACAGCATTTATTTAAAATAAGAATCTTTTGCAACAATATACACTATTGGTCAGAATTTTGGTGTTTTTTAAAGAAATTAATACTTTTATTAAAAGTGATATTAAAGACTTTGTTCTTTTGAACTTTTAATTCATCAGTGAATCCAGTGAACTATTACAGTTTCCAAAAAATATGAAGCAGCACAACTGTTTCCAACATTGATAACTGAGTATCAAATCAGCATATTAGAATGATTTCTGAAGGATCACGTGACACTGAAATAAATAACTCATGCATAACAATGGCTGCAATAAAAATATATTTATTTGACATATTTACTAAATTAGAATTAATTGGATGCACAAAAATAACTGTTGTTTCATGTTATCATGACCAAACAAAATGTTTATATTTTGTATATGATACATTTTATATACATTTATATAAAATGTATATAAATTTCCCAAAATTTCCAATTAATTCCCACAAATTTCCATAAATTCTCCATAAGTTTCCAAATTGGAATATTTCCAAAATTCCCCAGGTAAATTTCTGGAAATTGACCAGAAGCTGTCCACCTCTTTGCCAATTTTTTACAGTGCATTAACTGATGTTTACAAATGAAACATGAAAAAGTGTGACCAGTAAAACAATGATCAAAAACACATGAAGCATCAAAACAACATCAAAAATGTAAAAACAGCATAAAAATACCAAACCATTGCTTTGGCCTGATGAAACAGAAATTGAATGATATAAAATTATAATATACATGCAGTTGTTGTTGTTGTTTTTTTGTTTTTTGTTTCTTTTCTACAAAATAATAAAACACACGTGTCAGCCTGATATTTAAGACAAATACTGTTACTAGAACACAATTCAGCCGTTCAGTTAAAATCCGCCTTCACTAAATAGTTGACCCTTGCCCTAAATTGTTTTACCTGGAGTGAATTATCCTCATAAAGAACTTCAAGCATCTGTGATCTATAAATACGATAAATAAACTAGACGTCTGCATGTGAAAACTGCACTAGTTTCCCACATTCAGTCTTTATATTTCAAAATCTCACTCTTTGCCTCATTTGTCTTGAGTGGCATGTGGTCTTGTTTCAGGGGCCCCAGGTCACGTTCCCCATGTGATGGCTCTTATTCCAGAGTTTTCCATGTGGCTGAGGTTTTTTTGACTGAGCGTTTCCCCTTCGACGAGCGTTTCCACCTCCAGATCCTCTGGAACGCCACATGTGATCATAATATTACAATAGGCTTATGGTCTCAGCACACGCCTGTGCAAGGTGTCCACAATCCCTCACACTCACAGGACCCCTGCCACAGCAACCATGCCAAAGGCTTTTGATTTCTAATGCTGTCGTTTTTAAGCTTTTTAATTTCTTCAAAATATATTGTAATATTATTCAAAGTTAAACCTTACCACTTGCTCTCTGACTGTTTTTGCTTAAGTATAAGATAATAATCTTGTATAAAATAATCACCTAAAATTATAACGCATTAGTGAGCGTGTGAAGTGAAATCCGCAAATGTATTTTGTTGCATGCATAAATTAAATTATGAATAATGAGGGATTGGAGATGCTTTCTGTGTGTTGTACTGTACAGGGGTTTTGCAAATCATGATTTGACAGGGCTTGTCCCACCCGTCCCAAACACACATGACTCCTATCTTCTATACTAAAGGACTTTTTACTTTTGTTTACCATTTAGTATTATTTTCTTAATTATTTTTGCATAAATTATGTAATTATGTATAATTTTATGAATAATACAAGGCATATTTGTTAAATAGAAAACATAGGAAACATAATTTACTCTTAAAATGGACTATTTTTATGTATCATCCAGATCCGATTTATCAGAATACAGATACAAATAATTTTTCCGTTGTTGCACACTATACCGCCATTCATCTGGATGAGTCAGTTTGCTGATTCCCATAGACATTCCAATCCTGAAAATATCAGAACATTTTTAATTTGAAATTCATTATCAATAACTATATGTCATAACCACAACAGTTTCAGAACAGGTTGTTTTTGCAGTTTTGTGTTTGACATCTTCACGATTTATTCAAATATTACTAACAATGTGTTAAAGATTTTGTAAGCATATTGTGTAGTTGTACTTGGAGTCGATTGGCCAGGCTGGCATGCAAAGAACTCATGAACAAAAAAATATTAATAATTTAATTATATTATATTGTAGTCAATATATACTTTTTTTTCTGTAGACTTTTTGTTTTTCAATGCATTTTTTCCCCGCATAGTAAGATAAAACCTATAGCTGTTTGCAAAATAATTACACCTAAACCAAGTTTAGTGTTTTGTTTTTCCCTCATATTTAAAATATATAAAATATTTTCCTTATATTTTGTTGGTTTAATCAAACTTCTAGGGTCATTAAAAACAAATATCCTCTCCGGACATCACTTTTAGCCACTACACTCTAAAAAATGCTGGGTTAAAAACAACCCAAGTTGGGTTGAAAATGGACAAACCCAGCGATTGGGTTGTTTTAACCCAGCGGTAGGGTTAAATGTTTGCCCAACCTGCTGGGTAGTTTTATTTAACTCAACTATTGTTTAAAATGACTGTATTGCTTAATTAAAATTAACCGAAGTATGTTGGAAATGAACATTTATTAATGTTCAATGAATAATTATAAAACAATAAACATCTATTAAATTGCTTATTAATAAATGTATATTAATAAACTATTAAACTATTAAATTTATATTAATAAAATATTAAAGCTTATTAATAAACATTCACCTTTTCTATTATTGTTGTCTCTAAATGCATCTGGTTTTTAATTTCCCAACTATTGTGGGTTCATTTTAAGCTAGCCATATAGCAATTTTTAAATAATAGTTGGTTTAAATAAAACTACCCAGCAGGTTGGGCAAACATTTAACCCAACCGCTGGGTTTGTCCATTTTCAACCCAACTTGGGTTGTTTTAACCCAGCATTTTTTAGAGTGTACTCTGTCAGTTTATGCTTATTATTTCATAAGAGCAAGAAGACTTCTGTTTTCCATCATATGAACCCTCTATGAACCTGGACAAATGTCTTCATTGGTGCAAACTCTTCACAGGTTTCTGTTGAGTAAATTCACTTTCTGTCATTCCAACATCTCGGATTAAGGTTTTTCCAAAGGGGGTTTCAAGGGTAGTTTTTCAGGAAGTCCCATTTCCAATGCATTTCCATTCAGGTGTCAACAGCATAGTTCAGAATATCACACTGAATCTACCTCATGAGCTGTTTAAAAGACTAGACTGTGTAGACTAGCTCACCTCCATATTCCCTTCTGCCTTAAACGCTCCACCATCATCCCAGGAGCACTAAATGACAGACCTGTCGGCGCTTAAAATGTCTTTTCAGAGACTGGTGTTGGCCCATGAATTTGTGGTCTTCAGTTTGGCATTCTTCAGTATTGAATGGCAAACTGTAGACCACAACTAGGATCTTTCATAAGTTCCTAAGCTGTCAAGGTGATATGCAATCCCATGTCAGCATTGATAAAACGTGTTTAAAAACTGAAATGGTTCCAACTCTCCAGCTCTCTGTCACCATCATGCCATTGGTCACCAACCTCTTGACAGATGGAAATTTGCATCTGCACCTGAGCTGTCAGCATTGCCATTGTGCATAGATGTGTTCCTACCTTACACTAAAGACTAAACCTCTAAACACCCTCCTGTCAAGTCATAAAATTTACAGATTTACATCGGACATACAGGAAATTTACATCGGACTTTTAACTTTCTGGATTGCTTCGGGTCCAAGTTGGACAAAAGGCTAGGTTAGAGCAGATAGGATTAGTTCCCCCTTACCACCACCTTTTACACCTACAGAATGAGGCAGAACATGGGCGGAAAGTAATCATTACAGAATGCACATACCCAGATCCCAAGCTGTTTGAGCTCCAGCCCTCCGGCAGGCGCTGCTGAGCGCCAGACATCCAGGAGCACAAGAGCAGCTTCTTCCTTCAGGCTATTTTACTCATACACTGTTAGCACAGTTATTGTTAATCTCAACATTTAATACATTATTAAAATCATCTGTTAACATGAGTTAATGCACTGTGAACTAACAATAAACAATTATATTTTACTAACATTATTAAAGATTAATAAATGCTTAAATATATATATTGCTTATTGTTAGTCAAAGTTAGCTAATGCATTAACTAATGATGACACCTGAGACTGTTTGTGTGATATTAGTATACTTACTACTTTAAGTATTTACATATAAACTTATTTACTTAAGTTAAAATGAGCTTTTAAAGGTGACTTGTTAATATAAACTCAAACGTGTATGTTTATTAGATAGTACACTAAAAAAATGCTGGGTTAAAAACAACCCAAGTTGGGTTTAAAATGAACAAACCCAACGAATGGGTTGTTTTAACCCAGTGGTTGGGTTAAATGTTTGCCCAATGTGCTGGGTAGTTTTAAAAATGACTATATGGCTGGCTTAAAATGAACCCAAAATAGGTTGGAAATCAAAAATCATACACATAATTACTAGAGGCAATAATAATCAAATGGTGAACATTTATTAATAAGCAATTTAAGAAATGTTTATTGTTTAATTATTATTCATTAAATGTATTAATAAATATTAATTTCCAATATACTTTGGGTTCATTTTAGCCAAACAATAGCCATTTTTAAACAATAGTTGAGTTAAATAAAATTACTCAGCAGGTTGGACAAACATTTAACCCAACTGCTGGATTAAAACAGCGCAATTGTCGGGTTTGTCCATTTTTAACCCAACTAGGGTTGTTTTTTTAACCCATCATTTTTAATAGTGTATGTCAAACACGCTGGAGTACTGCCTCAAAGAATGCAATATGTGTGAAAAAGTATTTCATAGTCTCAACCCAACTACATGCCTAGTGAACTTCTTCATACTCTTCTTAAGTCAAAAGTTTTATTTTTAAGTATAGGTCAAATATACTTAGATTTTTCTGTATATTCGTCATTATATGTATACTTAAGTATAAGTATATCTCTGATTAGTACATAAAAAGTAGACTAAAACTATAGTCTCCTACAAACCCGATTCCAAAAAACTTGGCACACTTAACAAATTGTGAATGAAAAAGAATGCAATAATTTATAAATCTCATAAACTTATATTTTATTCATGATAGAATATAGATAACATATCAAATGTTGAAAGTGAGACATTTTGAAATGTCATGCCAAATATTGGCTCATTTTGCATTTCATGAGAGCTACACATTCCAAAAAAGTTGGGACAGGTAGCAATAAGAAGAAGGAAAAGTTAAATGTACATATAAGAAACAGCTGGAGGACCAATTTGCAACTTATTAGGTCAATGATTGGGTATAAAAAGTGCCTCTCAGAGTGGCAGTGTCTCTCAGAAGTCAAGATGGGCAGAGGATCACCAATTCCCCCAATGCTGCGGCCAAAAATAGTGGAGCAATATCAGAGGTGGTTTTTCAGAGAAAAATTGCGAAGAGTTTGAAGTTATAATCATCTACAGTGCATAATATCATCCAAAGATTCAGAGAATCTGGAACAATCTCTGTGCGTAAGGATCAAGGCCGGAAAACCATACTGGAGCCCGTGATCTTCGTGCCCTTAGACGGCACTGCATCACATACAGGAATGCTACTGTAATGGAAATCACTGGGCCAAGGCTCATTTAAAATGGACTGTTGCAAAGTGGAAAACTGTTCTTTGGTCAGACGAATAAAAATTTGAAGTTCTTTTTGGAAAACCGGGACGCCATGTCATCCGGACTAAAGAGGACAAGGACAACCCAAGTTATTATCAGCGCTCAGTTCAGAAGCCTGCATCTCTGATGGTATGGGGTTGCATGAGTGCGTGTGGCATGGGCAGCTTACACATCTGGAAAGGCACCATCAATGCTGAAAGGTATATCCAAGTTCTAGAACAACATATGCTCCCATCCAGACGTCGTCTCTTTCAGGGAAGACCTTGCATTTTCCAACATGACAATGCCAGACCACACACTGCATCAATTACAACATCATGGCTGCATAGAAGAAGGATCCGGGTACTGAAATGGGCAGCCTGCAGTCCAGATCTTTCACCCATAGAAAACATTTGGCGCATCATAAAGAGGAAGATGCGACAAAGAAGACCTAAGACAGTTGAGCAACTAGAAGCCTGTATTAGACAAGAATGGGACAACATTCCTATTCCTAAACTTGAGCAACTTGTCTCCTCAGTCCCCAGACGTTCGCAGACTGTTATAAAAAGAAGAGGGGATGCCACACAGTGGTAAACATGGCCTTGTCCCAACTTTTTTGAGATGTGTTGATGCCATGAAATTTAAAATCAACTTATTTTTCCCTTAAAATTATACATTTTCTCAGTTTAAACATGTGATATGTCATCTATGTTGTATTCTGAATAAAATATTGAAATTTGAAACTTCCACATCATTGCATTCTGTTTGTATTCACAATTTGTTCAGTGTCCCGACTTTTTTGGAATCGGGTTTGTATTTTTAGTTTAAAAGTGCAGAGAACAAACAGCAGAATTCCAGATATCAACCTACCAATATAATTGACTGAAACTGGGATATGAGAACATATTTTAACAACCAGAAAAAAAAAAACATACACGTCAGCTCCACACGCCTCGATAGAAACCCGTGTCATAACTTCATAAAGCCGTGACTTTGTGTGTTTGTACTGGCGCTGTATTGATGATCTCATCAGAAAACTAGACGTTGAGGGAACATTTATTGTTTCAAACTCTGCTGTGTTGCGTAACCTTTCGGCAAAAACACGTTCGCTCATTTCTGGTCAATAATTTGGAGACTTTTGGTGTTTTTCACTCCACGCCCAGTGTTCTGTCCACTCCAGAGCGGATGAGAGCTCAGACACACAAATACAGCTCATCCAGTGACTCAGAGACAAACACATGACTGCACACTGATGGACACAGTCATAATAAAACCATAAACCGGGATATTTAACCAATTGTGTATGAAAGCAAGAAACAACATCACAGAATGTTTTTTTTTTCCCCCCATGTACCGCAGTTCCAAAAATAACAGATGCCTTGTGTCACCACAGTAAATTGTAGTATTCTTTCAAAATATTTGGTCTACAATATTTTGCCTTGCTCAAGGGCCACTTTAATTACAAATTGATTCATTAGAAAAGGTAAAAGTTACGTTTTAGGCGTGTCTGCTTCAGCGTTCTAAGAACGCTCATGTCAATGTCAAAATGATTGAGATGGCCAATCAAATAAAAGAAGGCGGGTTTTACTGTTCACCAAAGATGAGTGTGAATTCCAATGCAAACGATGAAAGAATATGTGTGTAAGAATGTGTAAGCAGCTAAATATTTTTTTTTTTTACAATGGTTTTGCAATTGAAATGTTAAACGACCGACAATAAATATTCAGTGATGCAAACTCAACTTTATTATCAAATTTCACCATTTTGAATAGAAAATATGCTATCATTTACATGATTCATAACTGAATGTTATGAGACCAGAAACGTTTCACATTTTTTGACATATTAGATATGCACACATTCATTTATTCATATATTTAAAAAAAAAAAAAAAAACAATTAGACCTATAACTTTTTTTTACTCTTTATTCCCATAAATACGTTTTAATCCTTAACTGTTTAATTGCTTTAAAGAAAAAGACCCCAAAAAACCCTTTGGTTCCACCAATGTTCAAGACATGGTTACGGCCTTGCAAAATGTTGTCTAGCATTTCAGCATTTTACATGGAGATTTTGAAAGTACTGTGAGTTGTTGAATAATCATCTTAATGTGTTTGTTTTCTGCTCTCTTTCAGGTCCTCATAACCGTGTGTCGCGGTGTCCTCCCAATGAGCATCAGTGTCTGGGTTCAGACCTGTGTGTTCACATGAGCAAACTGTGTAACGGCGTCCCTGACTGCACTGACGGAGGAGACGAGGGGCCGCACTGCAGAGGTAACAACTGTACCACTTACTAACATTGCTCACTTGTAAAGTATGTACTCTTTTTGTGAAGAAAAGGTACATACTTTTGAGTGTGTAGCAGAAGGGTTTTGGGACATACTACCACCTTGTAATTGTGTCTTAAACAGAAAACTCTACATAGTTATGTGCAAACTGTCACTAGACTGTCAATCATCTTTTCATCTTTTTTTAAACTAGACTGTCAGTCATCTTTTCACAGTTAACATCCTCACATACACATTTCAGTTAATTTAATTATGCTATTCAACAATTCTTTCTACTGCATTGGAGAGAAAAGATAAAGCACGTTGATCTGTCAGATGTGGGTCTTTCATGAGGAGAACTGGCCGTTTGTTTTTGCATAATGATGCATTTAAGCTCGACATGAAACAGAAGTTGTGCTAGTCTTTTCTTCCCTATTGTGACAAATATCTGAGTGACATGGCTTCTGGAACAAGAACAAATGTAGGGCGGGGCTTGATTTTGTCTGTGGGGAATTGATTGGATGGTTGTGCTTTGCTATTGGCTCATGTGAGTGACAGATTGCCCCGCCCTGGTCATTGGAGAAGAGATGCCACTGCAAGAGGGAGGGGAAGATATTCTGATTCAAGATTATGAAACTCTCTTCCTCTATCGACGAGTGACCATAATATTCCAAGAGGTCACAAAGAACCGCAGGGTAACAAGGATCTACAGGCGTCTCTTGCATTGGCTAAGATTCATAAGGCTATCAAACAAACACTGAACATGAATGATGTGCACAGCAGCAAGGAGGAAGACATTTCTTTCCAAGAAGAACACTTCTGTATTAAGATTGCCAAATACCACATGGATGAGCCAGAAGACTATTGGAAAAATGAATTTCTTAATAGATGAGTCCAAAGTAAAAACATAAAAAAATCAACATTCAATTTGGCAAAAACCATACATGCATTCAATAATAGCAACCGCGTCCCAACTGTAAAGCACGGCTCGTGGTTATTTGGTTTAAATAATTCTGTTCTTTGCTTCCTCTGGACCAGGACAGAGTGCCATCATTGATGAAACTATGAGTATCGAGTTATCTGTGAAAATTCCACAATAGAAGGAAGAATGGCCCAACATTCCTCCAGTTGTGATTTTCCCCTCCAAACAAGTTAAAGGGGTCATGAAATGCATTTTCAGAATTTTATATTATGTTTCTGAAGGTTAGCTTATGATGTTAGCAAAGATTTTTGGTGCCAAAAAAGTTCAAATATTTGTAAAAATGAGATTTTCCATCCTCCTTTTCCACTCTCTGTCAAGAACACTACGTTTCAAGGGGCGTTACTTTCAGAAACACAAGTAAACACCCACTGACGTGATATCCCAAAATGTGCATAAAAATAGGTGGTTGGAAACATAGCTAATGACACACTTGGTCTCTTAATAGCGTTAAACATTTGATGAGCAAAACAATCTTTTTGCACTCAGTCATTGTATGATTCACTCAACTGATTTGTTTAAAAACACTAATATATTCAGGAACTGATATATTTACTACTGACGCACAAAGGCTAATCCTGCTTTGAATTGGTTTGGAATTATTTTATAAAAACACAAATTAACTGGCAATATTGTATCCTAAGTGTACGTTACTCAGTATTAACTTCTTGTTTATTAAAGGTACAATATGTAAAATTTTTGCAGTAAAATATCCACAACCCACTAGGCTAGTGTTATATATTTTGTCCAGCTGATTACAAACAATATCTCTAATGTTTTCAACTACTTGTAAATCATGAGAAAATTCCCATTCTAAACAGTGACACGGGGCAGTGCAGTCGCCTGTCAATGACGTCAGTTACCTTTGTTACCACCTTTACTGACGTAGAAATCACATGACAACAGTGCCGTGGACAAATGCGGAAGTAGTGTCTAGCGTCCAGCAAACCACTAGCTTGCTTCAAGCAGTTCCTTATTTACTTCTTGCACGTTTTATGGTGGATTGTGTTACTTTTTTATGGAACATAATTACTGTTTACCATCTGCTGCTGGTTCTGTCGACAAGGACAGCTCCCGTAAACTCATGACCGGAAAAGCGGAAGCGGCGCCGGCGACTGTGTCATAATAAAAGTCCCGCTGCTCGTGAGGCGTGTGTTGATAATCACATCCATGAACATGAGTTCTTCCAGACTCCAATCCTTATTCTTTTGCACCTTCCGTTGAGATGGAGACCACATGTCCCAAGTTTCCGCTCTAAAACTTGGCGTCATCAAACTACGCCTTTGTTTTGAATAGGCTTCTAGCGACCTCTAGCGGAAAAAAATATCACAAATTGTACCTTTAAATGGTTGTAAAAAAAAAAAACCAAAAAAACAAAAACAATATCACACTCACACATGCTGCTGGTTGGAACATCAGCACCCCTAAATATAACATTTTATGACTTTTTTATTTGAGGTTTTTATGTAGGTTTTTTTTATAGGATGGGTGAAGATCTGGGGCTGTGTTCACAAAACATTTTATCTTATCACTAAGAGTTCATCTGAATGGCAGTAAAAAAAAGTTCTTAGTTAAGAGTTTTCTCTTTTCTGCTGAGACTAACTTTTACTAGTGAATAGAGAAGCTAAGAGTAAGGGCGGGGTTGCTATGGACTATGCACACAGTGATTGGCTGATGGGGGAGGAGTCTCTGTAAGCGATTTAATCATAGAAATATTTTAGTATGAGGTATCATGTTGCCATATTCAAATAAAGATTTTAAAATAAAAATGTTGCCATATTGAAATAAAGGTTTAAAAATGTAGGCTAAATGTCACTAACAAAACTATGTCTAAATGCGTCTCGAGAGAATGCAGAATTCAAGTGACAAATGATGTTTTATAAACAAAGTTTGGGAGGAGCACGTTCAAACAGTCTTTCTAATCAGGGGTGCGTTTCCCAAAAGCATTGTTAGCCAAAGGACATCACAAGTTTCGTTAGTACTAAATTAAACTGGAAATAAAGCAAATTAACAGAGAAAAATGAGAATTAGTCCTCAGATGCCATGTCTGTAATTTATAGTGAAACATCTAGCATTAATTCGATCTCAAACGGATTAATTTAAAGAAGTTATTACTCCACCACCTTATTTTTACTCTATTCGATCATTTGTAAGTGTGAACTCACGAAAACAACTGCCACAGGTAATGGGAGATTATTTATTTATTTAGATAAGATTTATTTTGGCGTCTCATTGTAGATTCAAATCTATGAATCAAAATATGTATTGCATTTATGAAGAAAAGGTTCAGCACCCAAGGATCTATCGCTATTGCCTCAATGGCGTACATTGTCTTTGGGCATGATTGGCAGCAATGGTCATTAGGATCCTTTGTGATTTTGTCTTAGTGACTTAGGAGTCCTCTTGACTACTCCTAACGTTTCACAGATTTAGGAGCTATTTTTTGCTTTGTGTGTGAAATACTCTTTGAGCAAAAATTTAGTCCTAAAATTAGGACTGACACGGCCATTATTTTTAAGAGTTTCTCCTAAATGGGCAAGTTAGGAGCTACTTTTAGCCTTAAGATGTTTTGTGAATACAGCCCCAGATCTCAATGTAGGTCAAATAGTGTATATAAGGAAAGGAAAAATCTTCTGATGGGCTTTTCAAATGCAGTTAACCTCGATTACCTTCTGTCTATTTTAGCTTCACCCCATATGCACACACTCTCTCTCTGACACACACAGCTGTAGTGACTCTTTAGGCATGAATCTAGCGGGTGATCTCCAGTGAGGTGACACAAACCCGTCTGGACATGAACACACAGGCGAGGTGATAGAGGACAAGAACACAACACCCTACTGAAACCTGGAGAGATGCAGATAGAAACTGAGTTAAAGATTTATTCTAGGTTAATTACAATTGTTAGATCACCCAATTAAGTATTACTGCCATTTACAAGATTGGCATGCTTTACACCAGGTTTGAGGTCAGGGACAACAAATGACACTGGTTCTGTGTGTCTTGTGACTACAATTCTTATAACTTCAGAAATCTTGGAATAAAGGACCATTGTATGGACCACATTTATTGAATGTTTTTGTTATTTTTGTATACTTAAGTTGGCCGTTAAAAACACTCTCCAATTGTATGGATAAGAGCAGCTGCAAGAAAGTTTTATATTTCTTTAACACCCAAGTTTATGTTAAATATTCATAAAAAAACATTTTATTTTTTAATGTTACACACATTTTACCACAGTCCTACTCCAGGTACCTGTAGCTTTACACCGATCGATGTGTCCAGTTTTTATTAATGTTTGTTTATTCGCTGGTGTTGACATCAAAGCTGCTTTCCGTGGCGACTGCTCTCTCATCTCACAGGTCTGTCTGAGAAGATACAAGAGCACTGGCTGAAATATCATCAAATAAAGATTCACTCTTAAGAATTCATGGTGTGTCTTATGCTGTGTACTGAATGCACACGTGACCTGAAATATCACCATCGCAGAATGTTGTTTGACCTTCTGTGTGAATAAACTTCATTCTGTTTCCTACACAACACACATAAACACATCTAGATTAATAAATGATGTAATGGTTTTTTGAGTAACTAAATGTACTGATGGTACTAACATGTACATTTCTCAGTAGCTTTGCCATTTCCAAAGTCCTATTCAAATACACGCTCTGGTATGTATTTTTACGACCCAAAGTAAAATGGATTGTTAATTTCGTTTCATGTTGTTTGTTCATCATGAATGGCATTTAGCTTTGTAAACTGCGGTTGCACAGTAGCTTCCCAATACTGTTCAATGGCAGAAGCAGTGATTTCAAACTGCTTCACTTAATGCTGTGCATTTTCTCCAAATTAGAATTGCTCAATCAACAAATTCATGATTTGGAAACATGCTATTAGCTCTGCACGGCTTCATGTATGAGGCCACGTGTCATTTTAGATACTCGATACAGAGTCAGTCATTGAAACTGAAGACTATCCGATCTGACCTTATATCTTGAGGAACAGTGAAACAGTCAACAGTTCACTGGTCAGCAGAAGGTGCATTAGTCAGGAAAACTAGAACAGACATCTCAGAGCTTGATGTTTGAAGCCAGTCTGTTACAGACAATTGGGTCAATGACGTGACGGGTCATTTTTTTGTCCAAAGGCCTTAATAATAATAAAAAACAAAGAAATGACATCCAAAGTATGTAAGGCAGCACAACTTGATCTATTTTATTGAATCCAAAAGGTTTTAATTATATTTTGCTACATATAAAGGTATTTTTCAAGATTTTGAAGTGTCAAAACAATTGACCGTCTTTTTACACTCAATCATTGTATGATTCACTCAACTGATTTGTTCAAAAATGCTTATATATTCAGGAACTGATATATTTACATATATATTCAACTGATAATATATATATATATATATATATATATATATATATATATATATATATATATATATATATATATATAAATTTTTATAATATAATATATCAACATAGTGCAAAATGGTATTAAAATGTGTAGAAGTCGTTGCTTTGTTATGAGAAAGAATATCCGGAAAAATGAATTTCATTGATGTCATTCAGAGTAACCAATATAAAGGGGCCATTTTGGATCAAGTCATGTGGTCAATATCATGTGACAGGATGTGACATCATTCAGACACCTGCAAAGCACCACATGGTCTTGAAACAAAGTAACTAACTCTCTTTTAACTATTTGAAAAATTCATGTTTTCACTTGCTCATATGCATGGCCCGAAACATCAGGTCATTCGGTGCAACCGCTATAAAACATGGAAAATGTTGTAATATTTTAAAAACTTGTACTAAATATAAAATATTTGATTGTCCACTTGCTAGCTAGCTAGATATCAGCATGTTAGCATTGTTCGAAAATATGGTCATTCGGTATAACCAAAAGTGTCATTCATTAAAACCGAAATTTTGGTTAAACTGACATTTTTGATTATAAAAACCACATAATCTCATTGTTAACACTTAATAAAAACTTAATTATATCTCCATTATATTTTGACACTTTTAAAAACCTTATTCATCAATGACCCAAATACAGCATACAGTAATAATCATTCTTCCTACATGATAATTCAATGGAAAAACTTAGAAACTTGGAAAAGTTAGTTTGACTTGATTTGTTAAAAGACCAATATGAGTTTTTCATTTTACATTTATGCATTTGGCATACACTTCTATCCAAATGGATTCAAGATATACAGTTTTGACATCACTGGCAATCAAAATCATTATCTTGGCATTGCTAGTGCTGTTTGAGCGACAGGAACATTTTTAATTTTTAGTATTTATAACAATATCTAGACCAATAGTTGATGTAATACCTGTATAAATATACAATTTAATAGTTTAATTACAGCAAACGAACATAATGAAATGGAAAATGTGTTACCAAATGCGAACAAGAAAGGTGAAATGTACAAAGCTGGACTGATTTAACTTTATTTTCAGATGTAATTTTTGTGAAAAGTGTTAGGCTCTGTCAGTTGTAACCCATCAGAGTACTTGTTACGTATGCACACTTTACTATAGTGTGGTGAAATGTTAAGTTAAGGCAAAATCCCTGTCAAATTTCTCCTCAATCCTCTTAAGGATTAGCAGTAAAGATCTTACTGCACATGCTTACGCTCATCCACACACATATACCTGCATGCAAATCAAAACACAAAATCACTGTCATATGCTTTCTGCTCTATCGTATACTGACACTGTCCCAAAACCTAGCGAACTGTCTTGCTGTCTACTACCGTAGCTCCAACCCTAATCAAACACACCTGAACAGGCTAATCATTTGCCCACAATCCCCCTAAATAGGGCACTATTTGAGGGAACAGTCATTTTAGTGGTGTCTGAAATCTTAGTGGACATTATTGAGTACACACATTCAATCCCACAATGCACCACAATAACGAGTGTACAGCAGGTGTACGCCTAGAATACCCATAATGCATTGTGATAGTCTTAGCATGCCGAATTAATTCCCGCATCTCGCCAGAAGATGGCGCCCATCCATCAATCCATTCATTCATTTTACAAACCGTTCGTCCGCAGCGTACAGCGTAATAAAATACATTTTTAATTGATTGTTACATTGTTTATCTAAGGTTTATATGTAATTTCCATTACATAATTTAGGATAAATCCTTTCACCTTTATACTGGAGCTGCAAGTTTCAAATAATTATTAAACAGCAAGCACAAACTAAGCAAAGGCGGCTGCCCGGAAGTCTTCAGGATTACTAGAAAGCAACAGGCAGGTGAGTTTATATCAGGATTAGAGCTAAACTCTGCAGGACAGCGGCCCTCCAGGACTGGCATTGCCCACCCCTGATCTAGAGGCTCATTTGTTTCTGACAGTGTGCTCATATTTGTGGCGTCCCATGAGCTCTGGGAAAGGTGTGTGAGTGTGTTCTTGTGTGAGTGTGTGTTAACATCACTCCTGTTCACCGCCTGCTGAGGTACCAGCTGCTGTTATTTCATTTCAGTCACTCTGTGGTTTGTTAAATCAGTTAAAGTTGCCATTTCACAGAATATAGGACTTTTTCTAACTGTGCTAAAATAAGAAACTCAAAATTCATAACCAAAGTCCACGCAGATCATTTCAGTCAGCAACTCAAACTTACCATCATAAGGTACTGTATTAATATGAAGGAATGTTCCATATTGATTTTACCTGTATTTGTGAATTGTGTTGTTTTGGGGTTAGAGGAGATGTCTGTAAACAGATGATAACCAGTACCTTTTTCACTTTTCTACAGATTTTTTTTTTTTCAATGTGATGTTTGGTGACACACAAAGGTTAGCCAAACATAACACAGCTGATTTATGCAGAAGTCTTAAAGATACAGTAGATAAAACAGCCTGTTTGATTGTAAGACATCTCTGATAGACATTTGATTAAGGATTGAGCAACTCATTTTCATGGTGTGTCTCGCTCTGAACATGCATTGTGAAGATCAATGATATCCAGGCTAAAGTGGTCTAAAAGAGATCCAAGTTCCCTTGACCTGGGTCAAATAAATCCTATTTAGATTGTTTGTTCAATTTCATATATAAAAGCTTTTTATATGTGTGTCAATGACATGACAGGTCATTTTTTTGTCCAAAGGCCTTAATAATAATAAAAATCAAAGATATGATATCCAAAGTATGTAAGGTAGTACAACTAGATCTCTTTTACTAAATCCAAAAGGTTTAAATTATATTTTGCTACATATAAAGATTTTAAAGATTTTGAAGTGTCAAAAGGTCATTCGGTTTAACCGTCCAAAGGCCAATACAGCCATTTCATTTGTGATTAAAATATCTTAAAATGTAATGCATGTATATATTTTTTATTCTGGCATGACTTTATAACATTATATATCAGCATAGTACAAAATGGTATTAAAATTATGTGTAGAAGTCGTTGCTTTGTTATGAGAAAGAATGTCTGGAAAAATGAATTTCATTGATGTCATTTGAGGTAACCAATATAAAGGATCAAGTCATGCCATCAATATCATGTGACAGGATGTGACATCATTCAGACACCTGCACAGGACCACATGGTCATGAAGCAAAGTAGCTAACTCTCTCTTAACTATTTGAATTTTTTTTTTTTTTTTGACTTCATGTCAGGTCATTCGGTGCAACCGCTATAAAACATGAAAAGAAAAAAAAAAAACTTGTACTAAATATAAAATGTTTGATTGTCCTTTTGTGAGCTAGCTAGATATCAGCCTTTTAGCACTGTTTGAAAATACGGTGTAATTAAAATTAAAATTTTGGTTAAACCGAATGACTTTTTTGGTGACAAATTTTGTCCATCTTGTAAAAAAAGACAAATTATAAAAACCACACAATCTCATTGTTAACACTTAATAAAACTTCAAAATTAATTATATCTCCATTGTGTGTGTTTTTTTTTTTTGTTTTTTTTTTTTTTTTTACACTTTTAAAACCTTATTCTTCAACTATATATTTGAACAGTATGAAAATGCCCTGGTAAATTACTGTATATTAGATGTTAGCTGGATTCTAGTGCCTAAAGCCTTACTTGCACTACATTATAATTCAAGTATGTGATGAAGTTCCTGTTTCTACACTGAGTAAAAATAGAGCTTGTGAGATTTCATATGTCATATGCTTTATTTGCTTTTAGACTGCTTTTAATAGTTTTTTTGCTCTTTTGAACTTTGTGGTCTTCATGAAATCTCTTTTAGCCAGCAGTGTGAGCGGACAGTATGTTTGGTCATAGATTGCGTTGTGTTGTTTGACCTCTAGCTGTCCTGTGTTCTGATCTCTGTAGAACTGGCGCTCAACTGTACTCTCACCGGTTGCCAGGACAACTGTGCTGTCACACGCTCCGGCCCCATGTGCTACTGCAAGAGCGGCTATGAGATCAGCCAGGACGGAAAGAACTGTAAAGGTCGGTTGCAGTGCACACACTCACACCAACATATGGACGCAACGAAATAGACATTATTGCAGATATGGAGAGCTGATAATTATTTTAATTGTATTGGAATAAACAATATGAAGACTGAAACTGTTAGAATCATGTAAGAATCAGGTATCATGAAAGGAAAAATGTCAGTCAGCTGGTCATTGTCACAAATTATTTTTCATATTAGGCTTTTTTAAGATACTGAGAGTCTGACTGTACAACAATCCATGACATGGATATTTACCATAATTACATAAATGTACAATTATTGTATTATTTAATATGATCTCATTTGAGAAAATAACGTCATGCCACACTGTCTTAGGACATAGAGTAACATCTAATTTTTCTCATTTTCTTACACTCTAAAAAAAGTTTTATTTGTTAACATTATTTAACTACATTAATTAACATGAACTAATAATGAACAATACTTCTACTGCATTTATTGCCCATTTTGTTTGTCAGTATTTTTTTGCCTTATATATATATATTTTTTTTTTTGTTTGTTTTTTTGTAAAAATGTCCAAACATCTTTTAAACAAGTTAAATTTACTGGTGTGACAATAAAGTGTAAAATAATAAGACTTGTGATCTGAAAATATGTCTAGAATGCATTTTTATCCCATTGCCAAGTTTTTACTTGTAATACTTACTTGTATTAAATTGTAAATATAGTAAGTATAAAAGATTGTTTCTACCACAGAATAATTAATATATAAATAAATAGGTAATTGAGGCTGTTTATCTGTTATTGTCAATTCTCGCAATTGCAAGTTTATATCTCACAATTCTTAGAGTAAGAAATGAAGTAAATAAAGTCAGAATTGTGGGATATAAACTCACAATTACAAGATCAAGATATAAAGATCAGTCAGTTCACAATTCTGATGTTTGTTTTACACCTCACGATTCAGACTTTCCCCTGGTTTCACAGAAAAGGCTTAATCTAATTCTAGACTAAAATGCATGTTTGAGCTGTTTTAACTGAAAGAAACTTATATCTTAAAATATGTCAGTGTCACTGTTTTGTCTCAAGATGCACACCTGAAATGTGTTTTTCTAGTGTATGTTTGTAAAAGCTACTTAAATATCCTAATTGACCTAAGATCTTATCCTGGCTTAGGCTGTCTGTGAAACCGGGCCTTTATTTCTCAGAAATGCGACTTTATATCTGGCAGTTCTGAGAGAAAAACATCTCGGTTACGACTGTAACCTTAGTTCCCATTCAGTCGGTCACGTTCGACGTACGTCGGACAGACCGACGAATAGGAATCTCGCTAGAGAGGCCAATCTACTTCGAGTGTAACTAAACGAGCCAATGCACATTGGCATGCAATCATATGCATCAGCTGCTCGCCTCGCAGCGCGGGTATATAATGAGCAGCAGGTGCGTTGCATCTTCAGCTTTTCGCTTCGGAGCCAAACCTTCTATGAAGACAGCTACTGAAAGCGAGTGTGGTGAACGAGTCTCTCTTCAAGACGTCTCTTTGTTGCGAGGTGCAGGCGGACAGCGCAGCAGCGGGGCCGATTCTCCTTTTGTTTTTGTTTTTGCCTTTAATTTGATTGAGCAAAGCTGTAATCAGCGTGAAGGCCGTTCTCACGGCTGGTGAAACGGTGCGCCTAGAGCGCTAAAAAGCTGTTGTTACAGCTGGTAAGAGGAGCGCCTTCAAGGAGAGTGCACACGACAGGCTGCACATTCCCTGTCTGTGCTGCAGCGGCTATTCCCCTGCGTGCTTCAGCACCTAAAAGAGTCAGTCCTTGAAAGAGCTAACACGAGTAGTTCGCGTCTTTTTAAAGATGTCGTTCTACTTGTGTGTTTCTGGATGCGGTCGTTACCTGGCGCCTCGGGATGGTCACCAGCGCTGTATCGCGTGCTTGGGCTTAAGGCACGCTGAGGCAGCGTTTGTGGATGAGTCATGTACCCATTGTGGGAAGATGACCATCGCGGAGTTGCGGTCGAGACTCCACTTTCTGCAAAGGGGTGGAGTCCCGCTCCCGACGCCTCGCTCCAATCCTCCTCAGAGGGTTGCTGCGAGCGGCGGGGCTGGTGACTTGAGGATAACGGTGAGCGCGCTTCCTTCGGGGAACCAACCCCCTAGGAACCCTCCCCCTCGTGCGCTCCGCAGCCAGTAGAGCTGCCCTCGGAACGTGGTGGACCACCCCAGAGGTGTGTACCATCCGTTTCCTTCGGAGCTCCCCAGACGACCGGATGTCGATCGCTGCATCGGAGGGTGAGCCTGATACTTCTGGGGAGGATGAGTCGGCGCAGTTGCCTCCTTCGGGGGTGACAACTGTGCCCGACACGGACCCGGAAATGATGGCTATGCTTTCCCGGGCCGCCAACAGGGTCGGGCTCGTGTGGAATCCTCCACCGTGTCCCGAACCCTCGAGGTTGGATGACTGGTATCTCGGGGTGGCCAGGGCTGGTTCTCAGCCCCCCACCCCAGTGCCCTTCTTCCCGGAGGTGCATGAAGAGCTCACGGGCACGTGGACGGCACCTTTTACTGCCCGAAACCGTGTCGGTGGGTCCTCCTCCCTCACCACCCTTGATGGCGGGGCAGCGAAGGGTTACACGCGCATACCCCCTGTGGAACGGGCCGTTGCTATGCAACTGTTCGGTATCTCCTGCGGGCGGGGGTACGAGCATCTCCCTTCCCGGGCCTGTAAGTACTCGTCGGATCTTACCGGCAAGGCTTATCAGGCCTGTGGGGAAGCTGCCTCTGCCTTACACGCTATGGCGTTGTTGCAGGTCCATCAGGCCAAGGCACTGAGGGACCTGCACGAGGGTGGTCATGATCCACAAGTTCTCCAGGAACTTCGTGCCGCGACGGACCTCGCGCTTCGAGCGACGAAGGTTACGGCGCGGTCAGTGGGTCGTGCGATGTCCACTATGGTGGTCCAGGAACGCCATCTCTGGCTGTGTCTTGCGGACATGAGGGATACCGACAAGGTCAGGTTTCTTAATTCCCCCGTGTCCCAGACCGGCCTTTTCGGCGACGCGGTCGAGAACTTTGCCCAACAGTTCTCGGCTGTACAAAGGCAGTCTGAGGCCATCAGTCACATCCTGCCGAGGCGGTCAGCTGCTGCACCTCCACCGCCGGCGGCACCTCAGACTACCCGTCGCCGAGGGCGCCCCCTGCAGCCGCCCCCGCTCCCGCGCCCCAGCAGCAGCAGCCTCCATCCAAGCGGCGCCGTGGAGCCGGTCGCGGGCGGGGCGCCCAGCCCGTCCAGCCACCCCCCAAGAAGAAGGGTGGCAAGGCCAAGTCCAAGCGGCCCTAGGACGGGCGACCCGGAGATGGAGGGGACTGCTCTTCAGGAGGTGGTGAATGCACCACTCCTTCCCCCGGAGGAGGGCCGGGTGGAGAATCTTTTGTTATTTCCTTTTGTTCCGCCGCTGGCTCAACGGCCAGCGGTACCCAAATTTTCAAGAAAAGAGCAGTTTCCTTTATCTCCGGGTCCGAAGAGGGCTCGGAGAGCAGTGGGAGGGCTAGAACCTCACCACTCTCATCCACCTCTTCTGTCGCCAGCGGACAGCAGCGAGCAGCAGGTAAGCAAATCCTCGACTGCTCCCTCTGTCCACCCGTGGAGGCAGGTAAGTGTTGCACAGCACACTGTGACCCCGCTTCGGGCCGCCTCACACAGAGAGCCTCCCGGGCCGCGTCCCTGCGTTCCACCTCGCTGCCCCGCGGCGGGTACGCCGGTGGTCCCCTTGGTGCCGCTGGTGCGGTCTCTGGGAGCCTGGCTAGCGCTCCCCAGTCCGTCTCGCTGGCTCCTCCGGACCATCAGGCTCGGCTATGCGATTCAGTTCGCCCGGCGTCCCCCCAAGTTCAGGGGCGTCCTCTTCACTTCAGTGAAAGATGTCGATGCCCCTGTTCTGCGTGCGGAGATTGCAGTCCTACTGGCGAAGGACGCGATAGAGCCGGTCCCTCCAGCCGATTTGAGGTCAGGGTTCTACAGCCCCTACTTCATTGTACCCAAGAAAAGCGGCGGGTTACGACCGATCTTGGACCTGCGAGTTTTGAATCGGAGCCTTCACAAGCTACCGTTCAAAATGCTTACGCAGAAACGCATTTTCGAGTGCATCCGTCCCCGAGATTGGTTTGCAGCGATCGACCTGAAGGACGCGTACTTTCATGTTTCGATTCTTCCGCGACACAGGCCATTCCTGAGATTCGCGTTCGAAGGTCGAGCATATCAGTACAGAGTCTTACCCTTCGGGCTGGCCCTGTCTCCCCGCGTCTTCACGAAAGTCGTGGAGGGAGCCCTTGTTCCCATGAGAGAACAGGGTGTTCGCATTCTCAACTACCTGGACGACTGGCTCATTCTAGCACAGTCTCGGGATCAGTTGTGCGAACACAGGGACTTAGTGCTCAGGCACCTCAGCCAGTTGGGGCTTCAGGTCAACTGGGAGAAGAGCAAACTCGCCCCAGTGCAGAGGATCTCTTTTCTCGGTATGGAGTTGGATTCGGTCGAACGGGTAGCACGCCTCACAGAGGAACGTGCTCGGTCGGTGTTGAACTGCCTGAATACGTTCAATGGCAGGACAGCGGTCCCACTGAAGTTTTTTCAGAGGCTCCTGGGGCATATGGCGGCTGCAGCGGCTGTAACACCGCTCGGGCTGCTTCATATGAGACCGCTTCAGCACTGGCTTCACGGCCGAGTCCCGAGATGGGCGTGGCAACGCGGCACGTTCCGGGTGCCAATCACTCAGGAGTGCCGCCGAACCTTCAGTCCGTGGTCGGACCCTTTGTTTCTCCGGGCAGGAGTGCCCCTAGAACAGGTGTCCCGGCATGCTGTGGTTTTCACAGATGCTTCTGCCACCGGCTGGGGTGCCACGTACAACGGGCATGCAGTCTCAGGGGTTTGGACGGGACCCCATCTGCATTGGCACATCAATTGCCTCGAGTTGCTGGCAGTACGCCTTGCGCTGAGCCGCCTCAAAGGCCTGCTTCGCGACAAGCATGTACTGGTCCGTACGGACAACACTGCGACCGTTGCGTACATCAACCGCCAAGGTGGTCTACGCTCCCGTCGCATGTCGCAACTCGCCCGCCATCTCCTCCTGTGGAGTCGGAAGCATCTGAGGTCGCTTCGCGCCATTCATGTCCCTGGTGTGCTCAACCGTGTGGCCGACGAGCTATCACGAGCTGCGCTGCCCGGAGAGTGGCGACTCCACCCCCAGGTGGTTCAGCTGATCTGGAGAGAGTTCGGAGAGGCTCAGGTAGACCTGTTTGCCTCACCAGAAACCTCCCACTGCCAGTTGTTTTACTCTCTGACCGAGGGAACACTCGGGACAGACGCACTGGCTCACAGCTGGCCCCGGGGCCTGCGCAAATATGCGTTTCCCCCAGTGAGCCTACTTGCACAGACCCTGTGCAAAGTCAGGGAGGACGAGGAGCAGGTCTTGTTAGTTGCGCCTTACTGGCCCAACCGGACCTGGTTCCCAGAACTCTCACTCCTCGCGACAGCCCCTCCCTGGCCCATCCCTCTGAGGAAGGACCTCCTCTCTCAGAGACGGGGCACTCTTTGGCACCCGCGTCCAGACCTCTGGAAACTCCATGTCTGGTCCCTGGACGGGACGCGGAGGTTCTAGGTGACTTACCCCCGAGGTACTTAACACCATCACTTCGGCACGTGCACTGTCTACGAGACGTGCTTACGCCTCGAAGTGGAACCTGTTCGTCGAGTGGTGCTCTTCTCGCCGAGAAGACCCCCGAAGATGCTCGATCGGTGTCGTGCTTTCCTTCTTGCAGCAAGGGTTGGAGCGTAGGCTGTCCCCCTCCACCCTCAAAGTCCATTCTGCTGCTATCTCCGCTTACCACGACCACATAGATGGCAAATCTGTTGGTCAGCACGACCTGGTCGTCAGGTTCCTTAGGGGGCGAGACGGTTAAATCCTCCTCGTCCCCCTCCAGACCCTCTTGGGACCTTACTCTGGTGCTCAGAGCACTCCAGATTGCTCCCTTTGAGCCTTTGCTGTCAGCAGACTTAAAGATTCTCTCTATGAAAACTTTGCTGCTGGTGGCATTGGCCTCCATCAAGAGGGTAGGGGACCTGCAGTCATTTTCGGTCGACGAATCGTGCCTAGAGTTCGGGCCGGGTGACAGCCACGTGGTACTGAGACCCCGGCCTGGCTATGTGCCCAAGGTTCCTACCACTCCCTTCAGGGATCAGGTGGTGAGCCTGCAAGCGCTGCCCTCGGAGGAGGCAGACCCAGCCCTGGCTTTGCTCTGTCCAGTTCGCGCCTTGCGACTGTACATAGACAGAACTCGAAGCTTTAGGACCTCAGACCAGCTCTTCGTCTGTTACGGAGGCCAGCAGAAGGGAAAGGCTGTCTCCAAGCAGAGGATGGCCCACTGGATAGTGGATGCCATCGCCCTGGCTTACCAAGCTCAGGGCGTGCCCTGCCCGCTCAGGTTGCATGCCCACTCCACGAGAGGTGTGGCATCCTCCTGGGCGCTGGCTCGTGGCGCCTCGCTAACAGACATTTGTAGAGCTGCGGGCTGGGCGACACCTAACACGTTCGCTAGATACTATAGCCTTCGTGTCGAGCCGGTCTCCTCCCGTGTTCTCGCCTCAGGTCAGAGGCACGGAGAGGCCCCGGCTTAGTGTCGGCTTGCTGCGCTACATGCGCATTCTATTCTCCAGAGAGTCCCTACGGGCAGACCCTGTTGAGTCCTCCGGTTACCCTTCGGCAGCCGACGTGGCGGAGCGTCTGGCGCCAGGCCTATACTCCGTTGTATCCTTGAGAACCGGATTTAGGCTGGGTTCCATATGTGTGACCCTACGGGGATCCCATATGGCTTTTTCCACGGCTGCTCCTAAACGAAGCCCGTGTCTTTCCCTCTGGGAGAACCCATCTCTCACCGAGTGGAGTCACCCCAGTTCTTCCATATGTTGTACAACCTACAAGGTTAGTCCATATGTACTTATCCATATAACTCCTTCGGGGAAGGATATGGCTTCCGCAGCGTTCCTTATCGCATGTAAGGCTACGCTTCCCAGCGTTATCCAATTGTCGCACTGAGTGGGTTTTGGGAACAACAGTGATCGACCCTCTCTGCGTGAGCCTGGTCCCACCGTCCTTAGGCAAGGGGGTTCAGGTGGCTCACGACAGAGCGCTGGAAGAGGGCAGCCCCTGTGGCGCTTTGGTAGGGATTCCTATTCGTCGGTCTGTCCGACGTACGTCGAACGTGACCGACTGAATGGGAACGTCTCGGTTACATAGGTAACCCTCGTTCCCTGAAGGAGGGAACGGAGACGTACGTCCCGTCGCCACAGGCGTTGTCCTGCTGATGCTGCCGCCTGCTGCGTTCGGCTCCTCAGCAAAAACCTGAAGATGCAACGCACCTGCTGCTCATTATATACCCGCGCTGCGAGGCGAGCAGCTGATGCATATGATTGCATGCCAATGTGCATTGGCTCGTTTAGTTACACTCGAAGTAGATTGGCCTCTCTAGCGAGATTCCTATTCGTCGGTCTGTCCGACGTACGTCTCCGTTCCCTCCTTCAGGGAACGAGGGTTACCTATGTAACCGAGACGTTCCCTGAAGAGGGAACGAGACGTTGCGTCGAGAATGACGCTGTGGGAACGCTCTGCGTAATTGCGTCGTGAAGCACCTATGAAATCAGTCCAATGGCGTGACGGAAGGTGGGTGACGTCATGACCAGGAAACTATAAAGCAAACCCAGACCAAACAATGTTAGCTTCTGATAGCCCGAAGCAAGTCGATCACAGGCATGCCGGAAGTATGGCAGGGCGACGCAACGTCTCGTTCCCTCTTCAGGGAACTAAGGTTACAGTTGTAACCGAGACGTTCCCTTTCAAGGGAACTCGCGTTGCGTCGAGAATGACGCTGTGGGAACGTTTATACCCACACAGCCATACTGACCAGTGCCTGTCTTGTGTGAAAACAGGCAAGCACAACTAAGACAAAGCAACTGGGACCCAGGGGTGAAGCCCAAATCTAGGTAGTAAAACCTGAAGAATGTGTGTGGAAAGGACCAGCCCGCCGCATCACAGACCTCTTGTAGGGATACCCCTATAAAAAGGCTTCCAAAGCCGCCATACTCCTGATCCGACGCACCACACAGGAAACACCAATGGGTTTCTCCCCAAAGACACCACCCAAAGGTGCGTGGTAAGCAGCTAGGCCGCCACGTAAACCCTTAGAGTGGAGGGGGAAAACCCTGCAGAGAATCGATTCTGCAGAATTCCAGCCCTTACCAGCCGGGCAGTAACTGGATCCCACTGATGATTCTGCCAGTTTCCTTGTGCAGGGAGCTCTGGAGTTAGCATGGTCTTACAACCTCAGTTGAGAGACCTGAGTCTACGAGTTGGGCCTCCTCAGAGGCCAAACCCATATCCATAACTCTGCTCTCCAGAACTCCCGGGAGTAGAACGATCAGGGAAACCGTGTACAGACACAGCCTCAGCCAAGTCTGCACCGCGATATGAGCTCCACCACCCCAGGGTGGAGTCTCCATTCCCCAGGCCTCAGCCCCTGTCTCGACAGGATGTCTACTCCCTAAATCTGGTGCCCAGGGATGTAGAGCCTGAGTCATCATCAACAGGCAGGTGCCTGGAGAAATGATAACCCGTCCACAGACTCTGAGCGACCATCCATGATCACTCCCCAGCCCGTGAGGGAAGCATCTGTCGTAAGCGTTACGCGATGACAAGGAGCTCCCAAGCACAGGACCCTGGGACAAGAACCAAGACCTCTTCCACAAAACGAAAGTACGAAGCACCTGCGCGTAAAACTTAATCATGCGGAATGGGTTGCCCCTCAAGGAAACCCCTTGGTCTTGAGCCACTACTGCAAAGGTCTTATGTACAGCTGGCCAAAAGGTATCCCGTTGGACGCAGCTGCCATCAAACCAAACAGTCTCGCAACTGTCTGAGAGTGAGTGACTGGCCTAGTTATCTTGCTTAAGCTTTGTGGATCGAAACGATGCCTGCATCGTCATCTAATCCCACACCACGCCTGAAAAGTGGTCCTCTGAAATGGAGAAAGCACACTTTTCGTTGCGCTCAGCCTTAACCCCCCATACTTTCATGCGGCAAGGATGACATCTCGATGCCTATCCGCCATCTGCTCACACTTTGAGCCAGAAACACAGGGTGACAAGACTAGGCCGAAAGGAAGGATGGAATATGGGAGTATGCGTCCAGAGATCTATCGTGACAAACCAAGTCCTCGGATCTGATTATGTCCCGAATCGCCTCAGCGCACAGATCAAAAACTGGACACAACCCCCCATCCTTTTATGGAACAATAAAATATGATGAGGATGATGAACACATCTTAAAGATCCTCTTCCCTAGCAGAGTTTATCTCCTGTTCCATAACCAGAGCCTGCTCAGGGCCTACCACTGAGGACAGGAACCCCCAAGTGCAGGACCCATTGAGATATATTGGCAGTCTTTCATGCTGTCAAAAATCTACTAAGGGAACCAGTCTCTCGAGACTGGCCTCCGGAGTTTTTGAGTAGCCAGTTCGGTGCCCTGAAGCAGATGACCGGCAGGGAACAACCGAAACTAGAACTCGCTGGAGACCGCTGCGCCCCGAAGCACACAAGGTGGCAGGGTTGGCAGAAAGGCTCCCTGATGGCCCTGAAGGGAAATGAGCACCGTATTAGGAGGTGTTAACCACTTTCCCTCTGAGGCCAAGAGAGCCAGCCTCTCGAGACTGGTCTCTGGTATTACTCAAGCAACCAATTTGGTGCCCTGAAGCGGCGAACCGGCAGGGAACAGCCAAATTGATTGCTGTGAGACCCTCCGTAGAGGGGGCGAGCATCCCAGTGCGGCTACATTTCCAGGCGGACACTGAGATATAGGCTCAGTGGAGACCACTGCGTCCCGAAGCACACAAGGTGGCAGGATTGGCAGAATGGCCCCCTGAGGGCACCGAAAGGAAATGAGCACCGTGTCATGAGGTGTCGAACACTTCCCCCCGGAGGGGACTGCCCTCTCACAGCCTTTTTGAAGATAATGACAGTCCTCAGATCCATCTTACCCCGAAAAGACTTTGTACTAAGAGAACCAGCCTCTCGAGACTGGGCTCTGTCATAACGTGAGTAGCCAATTCGGTGCCCTGAAACGGGAGACCGGCAGGGAACAACCAAACTAGAACTCACTGGGGACCTCTGCGCCCCAAAGCACCGAGGTGGTGGGGTTGGCAGAAATGCCCCCTGAGGGCACTGAAGGAAGATGGGCACCGTGAAGTGAGGTGTAACCCATTTACCCCGGAGGGGATGCCCTCAGAGGTCTGACACCACTGATGTCAGAACCTCTTCACCGAAGCCTTCTTCGCGATAACGACGATCCTCAGATTCGTCTTACCCAGAGGAGACTTCAGCTAATAGCGCCAAAGGGAGATGGGCACCGTATAATGAGGTGTTATCCATTTCCCCCTGGGAATTCACCATTCAATTCCTCAGAATTAAAAAGCAGCCAAATCAACCAGACAAGTAAACACGGTCTGGACTAAAGGCAGAAAATAGTGAGTAAAACAGGCATCTGATTTCCCCAAAATCAGATGAGTAATTGTCATTTAATTTCTCAAAATTAAATGCAGCAAAATATCAACCAGACAAGTAAAAACGGTCTGGATGAGAGGCTGAATCTAGTGTATTAATACATACATCTGATTCCCCCAAACAGATGAGTAATTAACATTTAATTCCTCAGAATTTAATGTAGCCAAAATCAAACAGACAAGTAAAAACGGTCTGGATGAAAGGCTGAATATAGTGTATTAATACAGATCTCTAACTTCTGAAAAGTATTTATCATTTAATTTCAAAAAAAAAAAAATTAAATGCAGCCATATCAAGCAGACAAGTAAAAACGGTCTAGATGATAGGCTGGATATAGTATTCTCATACAGACACAAACTTTTCAAAGCAGACAAATTTTCATTTAATTCTCAAATTAAATGCAGCCAGTAAACAAACACACAAGAATACATGCTGAATGTCCTAGCTGAAATATTAAACACAAAAAGAATTGTAGCTCGAAATAGTTTGCAAGCGATCATAGGGACAAGCGAGAAAGGGAAACTCCCGTCTGCTCAGTTCCCTCCGAAAGTACATATATACATTACAGGCACGTAATCTACGCGCTGCCTCGGCAAACGCGAGATCCGAGCCCTTGATATTATAGCAGACCAGTAATCCACGCGCTGCCTCGGCAAACGCGAGATCCGAGTCACTATATTCTTATTGCAGACCAGTAATCTACGCGCTGCCTCGGCAGACGCGAGATCCGAGCCATGCTTCATTGCAGACCAGTAACCTGCGCGCTGCCTCGGCAAACGCGAGATCTGAGCCTTAGACATTTATTCCCTCGAGAATAAAGCCAACGGGAGCGGACCTAAAAACTCCTGATAGTACATGCTTTCCTTACACTTCGGGACATTTTTATGAATGCTTTTAATTCTGTCAGCCCAAAAGAGAGCTGACGTGCACACATGCCTCACTCCCATACAAACAACACATAAATCACGTGTATCCCCAGCGAGTGCAGGGAGAAACACATGACAAACTGCTGTTTGCTCGCCATTATACTCCTGTCTAGATAAATTTAAGCTTGTGGACAAACAACAATAAATAGACAGAGACAATTTCACATAGAGCGCTTGCTGAAGGCACAGAAGCTAACATTGTTTGGTCTGGGTTTGCTTTATAGTTTCCTGGTCATGACGTCACCCACCTTCCGTCACGCCATTGGACTGATTTCATATGTGCTTCACGACGCAATTACGCAGAGCGTTCCCACAGCGTCATTCTCGACGCAACGCGAGTTCCCTTGAAAGGGAACTCAGAATTTCTCAGAATTGTGAAATATAAAATCACAGTTGCGAGAAGAAAAGTCAGAATTGTGAGATAAAAGTTGTAATTACCTTTTTTATTCCATGGAGGAAACAAGCTTCCATAAGTAAGTGATAAAGTTCTATTACTAAATTTAGTAAAAACAAAACATATCAGATTTCCTATAGCATATGCTTTTATTTGATATATTTGCTCTTAGACTCCTTTTAGGTTTTTTTTTTGTTGTTGTTTTTTTTTAAGCTTTCCAGCCTCAATAAAATCACTTTTATGAGTCTTAGCCAAGATATATTATCTATGGAAGGTTTTTTTCCACTATGGAAAAAAATAAAAATAAAAAGGTAATTTTTACTTTTTTTCTCGCAATTGCAGGTTTACATCTGGGAATTCAGACTTTTTTATAAACTCACAATTGCATGCTTTAAAGCCAGAATTGCATAATATTGCATAATTCTGACTTTTTTCCTTACAATTGCACTTATATCTCAGAATTGTACGTTTACGGCCTGTTTTTTTTTTTTTTTTTTCCACTAGAAAAACACATTACAGGTGTGCATCTTAAGACAAAACAGTGGCACTGACATATTTTAAGATATGTCAGTACAAGTTACTTTCAGTTGAAACAGCTCAAATATGCATTTTAGTCTAAGACTAGCTTAAAGGTGCCCTAGAATGTTTTTTTACAAGATGTAATATAAGTCCACTGAATGTGTCTGTGAAGTTTCAGCTCAAAATACCCCATAGTTGTTTTTAGATTAATTTTTGTAACTGCCTATTTTGGGGCATAATTAAATATGTGCCGATTCAGGCTGTGGCCCCTTTAAATCTTCACACTCCCGGCCCCCTGAGCTCACGACTCTAATACCTTGCATAAAGTTCACACAGCTAATATAACCCTCAAAAGGGATCTTTACAAAGTATTCGTCATGCATACTGCATGCATGCATCAGATCATGTAAGTATAGTATTTATTTGGATGTTTACATTTGATTCTGAATGAGTTTGATAGTGCTCCGTGGCTAAAGCTAACATTACACACTGTTGGAGAGATTTATAAAGAATGAAGTTGTGTTTATGAATTATACAGACTGCAAGTGTTTAAAATGAAAATAGCGGCGGCTCTTGTCTCCGTGAATACAGTAAGAAACGATGGTAACTTTAACCACATTTAACAGTACATTAGCAACATGCTAACGAAACATTTAGAAAGACAATTTACAAATATCACTAAAAATATCATGATATCATGGATCATGTCAGTTATTATTGCTCCATCTGCCATTTTTCACTATTGTTCTTGCTTGCTTACCTAGTCTGATGATTCAGCTGTGCACAGATCCAGACGTTAATACTTACTGCCCTTGTCTAATGCCTTGAACATGGGCTGGCATATGCAAATATTGGGGTCATACATATTAATGATCCCGACTGTTACGTAACAGTCGGTGTTATGTTGAGATTCGCCTGTTTTTTGGAGGTCTTTTAAACAAATCAAATTTACATAAGAAGGAGGAAACAATGGAGTTTGAGACTCACTGTATGTCATTTCCATGTGCTGAACTCTTGTTATTCAACTATGCCAAGGTAAATTCACTTTTCAATTCTATTACACTTTTAAGCCTTGTCTGTGAAACCGGGGGTATATCTTGCAATTGTGAGTTTATATCTTACAATTCTGAGAAAATAAGTCAGAATTGCGAGATATAAACTCATTGCAAGAAAAAAAGTCAGAATTGCGAAAAGTCGCAATCATCTTTTACATTATTTTTTTTTATTTGGTGGCAGAATCAAGCTTTCATAATCACCCAAGAAAGATGTTATCTTAAATAATATAGTTTCTCTGAAAGGCATTTTTTATGGATGCTTGGATATTCCACTGTAAAACCAGACAAAAACACTGATGTTGTTTTATTGTGTCTGTGTGTGTTCAGATTTTGATGAGTGTACGGTGTACGGCACCTGCAGTCAGACGTGCACAAACACAGACGGCTCGTACACCTGCTCCTGTGTGGAAGGTTATCTAGTCCAACCAGACAACCGCTCCTGCAAGGCCAAGAACGGTAAGACAAACATAACAAAGATAAGATAAAAAAAAAAAAAGTTCGCCTCAAATACATGCATCCGAATCAGCCAGCAGTTTAATTCATTATGATTGGCTGAACTGTTATTATATTTGAGATGAAACAGATGTCTTCCTGTTGCCGTAGTGCCTGTGGATCGTCTCCCTGTGTTAGTGATTGCGAACTCTCAGAACATCCAGATCACGTCTCTAAGCGGCTCCAGCAGCCCATCGCACATAAGCACAAAACAGACCACAGCCATGGACTTCCTGTACGCGCAGGAAACGGTGTGCTGGATCAATGTGGGCGACTCCCCTGCGGGCACACTTCTGAAGTGCGCTAAGATAACAGGACTCAAGAGCTTCACAGATGAGAGAACCATCAACATCACCCTCAGCTTACACCGTAAGTCACGCTGACGTCATTTCACATTGCAAACCACTCTTTTACGCAGTTATAATTGAGGAAGTTCAGACTAATTAATGAAGATGCTTACACTATGTTTTTGAGATAATTTGGTGATGATTCAAATAAACTGTCTTTAAGGTCTGTAAGGTCAAATGTTCATCACTTCTGCTCTGAATTATGCCATAAACGGTGTTTTTTTTTAAAAACATAGTCATCTCACGCTGCATGTTTATCATTATTACTGTTGCATTCAGCTTTAAAGGAACAGCAAAAGGCTTTTTCTTCCAAACCCATATGACTTTAAACAGATTTGTCAACAAAATTAAAGGATTAGTTCACTTTCAAATGAAAATTTCCTGATAATTTACTCACCCCCATGTCATCCAAGATGTTCATGTCTTTCTTTCTTCAGTCGAAAAGAAATGAAGGTTTTTGATGAAAACATTCCAGGATTATAGTGGACTTCAATGGCCTCCAAACGGTCAAAATTACAGTTTCAGTGCAGCTTCAAAGGGCTTTAAATGATCCCAGATGAGGAATAAGGGTCTTATCTAGAGAAACCATCGCTCATTTTCTAAAAAAAAAAAAAAAAAAATACATTTTAACCATAAATGCTCATCTTGAACTAGCTCTCCTCCTCTTCTTCTCTATTTGAAGTGTATTACTGCCCTCCACAGGTCAAAGTTTGAACTAAATTGTCATATACAATATGTCAGTGCAAGTATATAACAGTTAGTTCAAACTTTGACCTGTGGAGGGCAGTAATACACTTAGAAGTGTCTACACTGCTGGAATTCTAATAGAGAAGAAGAAGAAGAAGAGAGCTAGTTCAAGATGAGCATTTGTGTTTAAAATGTATAAAATGTAATTATTTTTTAGAAAATTGCCGATGGTTTCTCTAGATAAGACTCTTATTCCTCATCTGGGATCATTCAAAGCTCTTTGAAGCTGCACTGAAAAACCTTCATTTCTTTTCGACTGAAGAAAGAAAGACATGAACATCTTGGATGACAGGGGGGTGAGTAAATTATCAGGAAATTTTAATTTGAAAGTGAACTAATCCTTTAAAGGGTTAGAGTTCACCCAGAAATGAAAGTTCTGTCATTAATTACTCAAGCAGATGTTGTTCTAAACCCGTAAGGCTTTCGTTCAACACAAGTTACAATGTTTTCAATGAAACGTGAGAGATTTCTGTCCTTCCATTCCAACAAACCTTTCAAGTGCCAAAAAAGTTCATAAAGACATCGTAAAAGTAATAAACATGCACTAAACATAATAAATTCACATATAAACGTACTGTACATAGAGCACATCAAATATGGTAAACGAAAGCTCAAACGTGCTTGATTGACACACCAGAACCAATGAGATTTGATATTGCACGTCACGTACAGTTTGGCTGCCGTTGACCATTTTTGATGTTCCGCTTGATTCATATGGGCTACTTTTGATGCTTTTATATATTTTTTGAGGCTGGAAAGTTTTGGTTGAATGGACCACCGGAATGGAGGTTTGATTAAAAATATCTTCATTTGAGTTTCGAAGATGAAGTCTTATGAGTTTGGAATGAGGATGTGGAAATGATGACAGAATTTATTTAAGTTGTTATTCACTGATAGTCTTTCCCTCCGCCGTAGCTCTCAGATCTCATTAACGTATGCAGCGCAATGTCTTTTACAGTTATATTTATTCATTCACTAGATGATTTTTATCCAAAGTAAGGAACATCACATGCATTACGTTTATTTATAAGACATGTGAGAAACGATACATTTTGTTGTCATGGATGTCAAACCTGGTCAGACTCTACTTGAGCCGTGAAGTTTGATGAAACAGAAGTGCGTGAATGTTCTGCTAAACCTCCTTTGGTGTTTCATGGAAAAAAGTCATAAGGTTTTGGAAGGATATTTTTGTGTGAGCTATCCCTCTAAATATTGTTTTTCTGTCTTATAATCTCATCCTTATGAAGTTCAAAGTACTGTAAAATAGTTTTGAGTGAAAACATTGAGCAATTGTCTGCAACTGAATGAAAATATTTACAATATTAATCATCGGTCTGAGCATTAGCATGAAGGCAGCAGTTCAAGGTGTGTGTGTGTGTGTTCAGTCCTCATGCAGAGTGACTCTTCACATTGCTGAGGCTCAAAGTACATAAAACGAGCAGAGTTTGTCCTTTCATTCTTCCTGCTAAACCGAGAGAAGGAGAGTGAAACAGAGTGAGAATTATAGAGCAGTATGTGTGAGTCTTACCCATGATGCCTGCTGAAACATATGTCTCAATGGGTTACTGTTGAACTTATTGTTATATTCACCAGGGTTGTAACCACAGTAGGCATTAGAGGACCACCATATTCCCAACAATATTTATATTAATGTTCAACAGAAGGGCTTTAACCCTTCTTTAACCCTGAAGCCTGCTGTGTCACATTGATGCACAAATTTCAATTTCAAGCTGAAAGGCTTATTCATGCATTTGTTACTTCTAGGATTGACTACTGTAATGCACTATTCATTGGTTTACCTGTTAAATCAATCAAACGTCTGCAGTATATCCAAAATTCAGCAGCTCGTGTTCTCACATATACTCCATCACGTCAGCATATCACAGGTGTGCTTCATAGTTTGCATTGGCTTCCAGTACAGTCACGTATTGTTTTTAAAACTCTCACATTAACATACAAAGCTATACATGGAACAGCCCCTTCTTATATTTGTGACCTAGTGACCCGCTACACGCCTTCTCGTTCCCTTCGGTCTGCTGACTCCCTTACTCTTCAACAGCCTCCCTCTAGATTAAAATCTATGGGGGAGAGAGCTTTTTCTGTTGCTGCACCCAGGTTATGGAATGCGCTTCCCGTTGCTGTTAGAGATGCTCACACATTAGCCAGTTTTAAGAAGCTGTTAAAAACTCATCTCTTTAAAATTGCTTTTATGGACTGTAAGTAATATTCTATTGTGTTTTACTGTTGATTATTTTAGGTTTTTAGTTTCTACCTTGTATTACATTTAATGTAGTTTTGTATTTCATTTGTTTGTAGCGCTTTGGGTTCCAGAAAAGCGCATTATAAATAAAATGTATTATTATTATTATTATTATTATTCAACATCAAAACGTCCACCTTCAGCTCCTGGTTCACGTGTCTTTTTGATGCCAAATCTTTACTGATTTTTATAAAGCAAGTGGTAAGAATAACTTTTATATATCTTTAGTAATATTTCAAGAATGAATTCAAGATCAATTTTGTTTAGAAAAATTCTGTTCAAATCTATATGATCCATCAGGCATTTGTCATAAATCATAAACCTACACTGTTGAAAAAAACGGTAAATGACTGGCAAACAAAAATGAAAAATTTCTGTAAAATTATTGTTTTTGCACTTTATTTGAACTAAGATATTTTACTTTAATTTTACGTTTTTTTGTTTGGCAGTCTTTTACCGTTTTTTTACGTTTTTTTTTTTTTTTTTACAGTGTAAGAAATTATTTAAATATAATCTTACTAAGACATATTATTGGAAGATATAGCGTAACAACTGATATTTATATGCATTTTATGTAAATAGTCTTCTGTATTGTTATAAAGATCTCATCAAATTACATTACAGGCGAAGATCAGAATTTCATCTTGGTTTTTGGCAAGCATCTGCACCAAAATGTATATTTTTGCTCAGTTTTTTTTCCCTCCATATTCTCACTATATCATATTATATGAGCCATAAAAGCCAAATATGATATTTAACAAAAAATGCACATGCAAACTTTTTTATATATATTTTGTCTAAGGGTTAAATAAATTGTTCCATTCCAAAAAATTCTATTTTTCTAAATATTATTTCATATGTCAGTCTTTACAGGGTTAACTGTTCCCTCGGTTGCACTTTATTTTACAATACGTGCACTTACATGTACTTACCTAAGAAAGTTCTGGGTATTATAAGGTAACTGCATGGGTTAAGGGGTAGGTTCAGGGTTAGTACCTAGTTATTACCCAGTTATTGCAATTACGGGGAATGGGGAATCGGGAACAGGACTGTAAAATAAAGCGCTACCGTTCCCTCAGTATCAGGCTATAGCTTTACAAAGTACCATTTATCTTTACTAACACTGAACAGAGCCGTTCATTGGTGATCATCTTCAGGAAGTTAAAAATCTCATATTTTCCTTTTGTGCCTTCTGATAGTGTCATTTTTTTGCATATGCTGTTTAGATTCCCTCTACAGTGATCAATTCTGCTGTTAATTGTACAATAAATGCATCATTGACATGCATGGCGCAGTGCTGCTTCAGCATATTTAGCTGCTGTCTAAACTGGATTTCATGTGCTTAATGAATAAGATGCCGGTTTAAGATCACCTCTGATTTTTCATGAAAGAGATGAAAGGTTGAATGAATGAAATAAAGAAGCATTCTGGGAAATAAGATTAAAAGATTTCAGAGGGAAGGAAACAAAACAAGTTTGTGTATTGTTTGGGAAATGACCAGAAACTGGGATTGACAGATTTGCAAGGATTTGAGAGAGATGAGCTGTTTTTAAACCACAGTGACAGCATTTAAACACTTTTTCGAGGCATTAAAGAGGTCATGATTTGTGAAATGTGTTGACATACAGTATAAGAGGCCATTAAACATGAGAGTTTTATAACTGAAAGCGATCAAAGAATGCATGCAGTTCATGACAAGCCAGTGTGAATCATTTCCTGAATGCACTTCCTGCAATCCCAGAATGCATTGCAACTTGTTAGTGAAAAAATAAATCCATCTGTATAGAAGTGTATTGCATTAATCAAAAAACATTCTTTTACTCTTATTTTTTCTTTGTCCCTGCTTTCTTGGTCATCTTCTATAGTTGGATCAGTAGTGTAGACAGGAAATGTCTGTGTTAACCTGGAGTGCATATTTTGGGTCTTACAACAACGCTGGCACTCAGTAACCGTCCAGATGGAGATTTAGGCCATAAACGTACTCTATGCAAGAATGCAGACATGAACGAGTGTTTGTGTTCTCTCATACTTTCGTAGAGTGTGTTTCGGGCCTGTCTTAGTTTAAATGCTGCAGTGATTTCCAGGTTCTTGGCAGTTTTAACATGTTTCTAAGACAAACACTCACGGGTCACAGGTCACAGGGTTGACTGCGGCACTATGCCCTCACTAGGAAGCGATAAAGAGATCATTGGCTTCCTGTCGCCTGTTAAAGATAAAGCTGCCTGCTGCGTGTGTGAGGAAGAAAAACTAAAGGGAGGATAATAAAGAAGGGGTGAAAGCGACAATCTATTTAGAGTCTCGAGGTAAAACTTTTCTTACAGTAATTTAATAACTTGAAATAGTGTCATTAAAATGATTTGGTATTTTCATTGCATATTATTGCACCATTTTCCATATAGTTTTTAAGATATCTTTTTAAAATGACATTCTTTTCCAGAGAGCTCATAAACCTGAAGCGTTCGTGTAGAAATACAGTCGTGAACCCAGGTTCAGATCTCTTTTAGCTGGCGGTCTCTGGAAGGGTCACACAGGAAATGTGTTTGCCGTGATTCATGACCTCAGCGTGACATGCAGATGAGACGACCAGATGTTTTCCACTCTTCTTCTTTTCTTCTCTTTTATTTTTAACACAGTGAAGGATAGCGCTGTGTTCTCTTTTTATTTCAACAAACTGAAAGATACTATTGCAGAATTCATGGAAACAGACGTTTTAATGCATGAAGAAAATTTACCTCACTAGTCAGAAATCACAAATGATGGGATTAATATCTGTAAATATGTAATGTTAGATGGCAATATTAATATGACTTCTATATTTTGAGTTTTAACACTTAGGTTGGGGCTATTCAAACAGGACACTTTCTCACATTAAAAATCAACTATGGAGCACCACAAAATGTAGCAAGACTGTTTTGTAATGAGAAGTCGTTGTTTGTATTTTAATAGGCAAATACTTAATCCTCTTATCAGCATGATCACAGAGGGTTTTTTCACAGCCTGCCTGACTGAAAGAGCTCATTATGCGGCTCATTATGCAAATCTTTTGTCTTCTCAGGTGCGAATCACAGCATTATTCATGACGATTTACGCCTCCACGCATACTGTGTTTCTTGACAAAAAATGTCTTAGAATTTAAATCTCTCTATTGTTTTATATGAACGAGTAGGCAGGATAATTTTACATCATTTTGAAGCAAAAACTCTAGTGTATAACCTCCAATATCCAGAAGTCGTGTGGACACAGATTTTTATATATTTTTTTGGCCTTATTTCAGTGACTTTCTGTTTTTTTTGTTTTTTCAATAACCACGCATAAACATTATTCCTTCAAAAACACAAACATGTACATACATGTTCCTCACATATTATGGTAGCCTAGTTTGTGCTGAATACAGTGTAATGACACTTTTGTCATTTATATGTTTATGAACAACTGAAAAAAGCACAAAAAGGCATGTCAAAACTTCTCCAGGGCCCCAAAAATCCTTAGACCCCAGAGGGTTAAAGGATTAGATCACTTAAGAATTAAAATTTCTTGATAATTTACTCGCATCCAAGATTTTCGTGTCTTTCTATCTTCAGTCGAAAAGAATAAGTTTCATCATAATTTTCATCAACAACTTTTTTTCACTGACAAAAGCGAGATGATATCTAGTAAAAAAAAATTAAAAAAAACTTTGGAAAAAAAAAATTGGAATGACAAAAATCTATTGACATTTTCGCCAACGAATAAAAATGAGACAAAAATGTTAGGGAGGGATGTTTGGGAATAGATCCAGTCAGAATGATGTCCTGCATGGTATATGCACACATTTAAATTATAACGTGCTGATCTACCCAGCGGGACATAACATACGTTTGCATACACTTGCTGCATGTCTCATAAAACAACACAAATATAAACGTCTGGGAGAAAGAGAAGATCAGATTTATGGATAAATGTGAAAAAGTAAAAGACATGTAAAGAGAGCTCAATTTTGTCCATTTTTCTGTGCGCACACAAAAAAAGCCGTCTCTCATACATCAGCGCACAAGTACTGAATTGAGTTCTCTTTCACATCTTTTGACACATGAACGGACAAATACATGCAAAATTATGTCTGATGTCGGTTTTGGCGAGTATTCACATTCTGTTACGTCTTAAGTGAACGCAAACACAATATCGGATGTGTATCAGTGTATTGGATCCGTGCATTCTGCCTTAAAGTGACATCAGTCTAATAAACCTGCCACTGTCTGTCGTTGATGTTAATCAAACAACAAAAGATATAGAGAAAAACACTCAATGTTCTTCACTGAATAATGTTAATAGCTTTAATAAGGATTCATTTATATTTAATGTATACAAATAAATATGTCTGCTTGAAAGAATTAAGAATGTTGTATGCAAGTTGTTATAAAGAATGCATATATCATGGATTGAATAGACCATGTTCTTGTTCCTTTATAAATGGTTTTATTTAATTTTAAGATAAATAAAGACATGGTATATGTCACAGCAGTTAAATCTGTGTCTGTATTGCATATTCAAACCTTAATGTCATTAATTAACAGGTTAATAGATGTTTTCTTCAGGAGTTTGGAAATTTTATAGAAATGCTTAATTGATGCATTATAATTTAACTAGACCTATTAGATTTTAGATGACTAAAATCTTATGATATTTAGCCTACTAAAACTAGACTAAAACAATGCAGGTGACTAAAATATTAACTAAAAATAAATGGCATTTAAGACTAAAACTAAATTAAAATTTGCTGTCAAAATGAACACTGCATTTCATGCTAGGTTAATTTTATGCTAAATATCAGTTCATCAAACATATCTAAAAGGATTAAAAAAGAATTCTGTACTTCAGTTTGTTCTTCTAATGCTTTAAAAGAAATCATGGAACATCAAAGTGTACTGTTTTCGTGGAAAGTGACTGGTTGTTCCATTGGAAAGAGTTTCACATTTTGTTTTTGACAGTGCTTTTGGCTCTCTGAATCACTGAAACACACGTGTGCTCATATATGTGGCCTGAATCTGCTGGGACGGGTTGAGTTCAGCCAGTGAGATACAGTATGCAGACACTCCCCATTAAACAACATCTCTGTGGACTGCACTCTCCCGGAAACCATTATCCATATGTCCATATGTGTCTGTGTTTATGTGTGTGTTTTATGAGTGGTTTGTGTAGGTTGCTGGGGTTTGCTGCAGCATATTTATATTCTGTTTTGTGGAACATTTTCCAGACGTTGTGGTTGACATGAGGCGACCCAACCCCCATCCGTCTGCGGCTCCGGAGCTTTATCATGAAAACATAGAAAACTGACATGTACATGTGGAGATGTAATGCTTACGCTACCTCTGTTTGCGCTCTTTACGTCATCACTGTGATATCTCTTAAATAAATGCATGTGTCTCTTAGTGTCTTGGAAAATATGGACAAAAATGTCATGCACATGTTCATCAGAGACTGTGAGTGTAATTGAGTCGTGGCATTCCAGTAAAGTCATTTCTTGCACGTTAATTTGGTGTGTCTCAGCATAAATAGCGGAAAGACAGGATGTGCAATGAAGTAATGTGGGTTAAAGCAGAAAAGGGAGCGGCTCTCTGACATACGGTCTGCATGGTACAGAAGTTTCCGGAAAGCCTCTTAAACAGTCATGTGCTTGAATCGGCTCACGCTCAACCGCGTCCACCGCACATTTCTGGCTCCGCCAACATTCAGGGCATTGTTTTGGTTTTAATCTCTCTTTATCGAACCATTACCCTATTTCTCTGGCAATCTGTGCCTTGTTTGACCAATCTCATTTGTGATCTTTATAGTATTCCAAATCTCACACCAAATTTCTTTTATCATTTTGACACTATCAGGCTTTTGGATCAGACTAGAGTTTTCACGTCAGACTTCTGTTCATTATGCTGCTGTGCAGTGTGAGTCAAGTTCTTCTATTGCAATTGGAAGCAATCCGACCTAACTGGCAGAGGTGAACTGCTATTGAACTGCTATTATACATATAGTGTGATGCATTTTAGTGTCTCCTTGTCTTCAGAGAAATTGCCTTCAGTGAATAACTGAATGGGTTTTAGGGATGATAACCCAGACAAAATCAAGATCATGTGGGTTAAAATTTGATTGTACAATCATAGGGACATAACATGAGTAAAAAATGAAGCTAACAACACTTCACATTTTTTGCTTCTTCTTCTTCTAATTTATTGAGAGTGGTGAGCAGCCACCAGTTATTTAGTATTTGTCAGCATTTTTTGCCTTTATTTTTGTTAAAGCGATAGTTCACCCAGAAATGAAAAATCTGTCATTATTTACTCAGTTTCCTTCTTCTGCTGAACACAGAGAAGATATTTTGAAGAATATCGGCAATCAATCAGTTGATCTGCCCCATTGACTTCCATAGTAATTTTATTCCATGCTATGGAAGTGAATTGTCCCCATCCACTGTTTGGTTAACCATATTCTTCAAAATATCTTCTCTGTGTTCAGCAGAAGAAAGAAATTCCTACAGGTTTGCAACAACTTGAGGGTAAGTAAATAATGACAGAATTGTCAATTTTTGGTGAATTTTCCCTTTAAGTCTGTTTGACAAGAGACAGAAACAATAGGGGACTGGATTCGGACAATCCGCTGCCACAAAGTTCAGGGTCTAGTTAAAGCAATAAGCCCATCAATCCATGGTTTACAGTGATTTTACAATAGCGAAGCACTGTTGTTAGGCATAGGGCTTATTGCTTTTTTTTTTTTTTAAATTGGTACTACAGTACATATATCCTGCAAAGTTTCATAAATATGACAAAAAATGTAATTTATTGATAACAAATGCCAAGCAATGTAGTATTTACAGTGGGCCGGAGGGTGGAATCAAAATTGGACCAAGCAACTTTGTCCGTAAAGTGTTTTTTTTTTCCTATAAAAGTACAAAACCGCAAACAGTAGAATCCAACTGTGTCAAAGTCATCCATCTAGAGCCAGTGATTCTCAAACAAGGGATCAGGGCCCACAAGGGGGACTTGGCAAACTTCCAGGGGGGCCCAGAAATCTTTGAAATCTGAATTTAAATGCTAAAATGTTCAATATTAAACAGAAGTTTTATTTTTTAATTTAAATTTATTGCAAAAGAAATGCATTTTAGATTAGAAGGGACTTCGGATATGTTCTTGGACTAAGGCGGGCCTTGGAGTCAAAAAGTTTGAGAACCACTGAAAAACAATTAAAAAGCAGTGCAGTGAATTGCAAAAACACGTTCCGGGTGAACCAGCATACGTGTAATGCAATAAAGAAACAAGTCTTAATTGAGTTTTTTATCCTACTACTAGCTGTGACCACGACGAGCGACAGGATATTTTGTCAGTTGTTTGGGTTCTATTTCTGCTGTGTCATGCTGGGTAGTCCTGCCCACAGTGAAATCGTATTGGTCCAAAATCCCGCTCCAAGCATCAAATATGACTGACTGGCTGTGACTGTCACAGAGCATTTTGCTTTTGGTGTGGACAGAAATATTACTTACTTAATAGCTGTAAACTTGGCTGGTCAGTACAGAGATTGAGAGTGAAAAAATGGCAGACCACTTGTCATATTGTCAGCTGCCTTTAGTTTTGAACTCGAGAACTCATTCCTGAAATGTCAAGGCCATTTGAGCAACAGCTTTAAACAAACTCCACTATTAATAAAATAAAAGATGTAAATACAGACCTTTGTTTGTTACGCTCAATGTATTTTCATATGAAGCTGAAATAAGAGCTAGAGCAATAAGAGTGTTTGTTTTCCTTCAGTGTAGAGGGAAGGTTGTGTCACAAATGGAATTTCTTACCCTCCTTCCACTGAGACCTACCATTTTACTAGGAATTACAATGAGACTGAAGCCAGGTTCCTCAGCCCACTGTTTCTGTGGTTTGTCTCTGTGGCGTTCCTCTATTCTTGCATTGTTCAGACGGCAGCTGCTTTAAGACCCATTCGTCTACCTCAACCGTCATTTGTACACTTGCTCTTTTCTCCAATCTTTGGTGTTTTTGATCTGTGTTTTTAATCACTGGCTTTCAGTCCGGGCAGCTGGAAAAGTTTAGGCAGGGACTCGGCTCTTAAATAAACAACACCTTTGGGGATACAGCCCTTGATTCCGGTAAACGTCTGGCCCTTGCACAATGGCCAACTTTCCTTTGTAGAAACAAGAGAGGCCAACACTGTCTCTGTCTCCTCCCCTGAGCCTTCTATCTCTCCATCTGTCTGGATTTTCCTGCATCTCCTCCTTTACCATTTTACCCAACAGTCATGGTTTCTATGCTTTCCTGTGCCACGTTTTTAAAGCCACTCTAGTGATCAAATGTGCAACATCCCATTAAAAGTATGATTAGTAAGATCTTGAAAATATCTGGGGTTAAAGGAGGAGAGGTTCAGATACATTGAGTTTTCTGACATTTTAAGGTCAGATTGAGGTTGGAGGCTGCAAAGGAGCAAGAATCCACAGTTAACCACAGCGATCGCAGCTGTTAAAACAACTTTTTTGGAAATTGTGTAACATGCGCACATGCCTTCAGATAGTCCCCTGACTCAGCTGTTTCAAAGAGAAAGAGCGTCATTGTAGAAGTGAAAAAGAGAAACATGGATGTGGGACCACTGTATTATTATTAGCACTGTTTTTAAATAGAATCACAGAGTCATCAAACCACAAAACTGCATGGTTTGGTACGTGGACAGTCAGTGCCAGTCAGGCACCAGTGTGTTTATTTGCATATAAATGAGTGCATGCTTACCATTCTTTTATATTTACTTTCTTAATAATTGCCTTTGTTATGATAGGACAGTAAGCAGACAGGAAGCAAAGTGGTAGAGGGAGAGGAGGACAGGACTAGGAAATGTCAATGAGCCGGGACTCAAACTTGGGTCGCTCGAAGCACAACGGCACTATATGTCGGTGCTGCCCACGAGGCTATCGGCGCCGACTTCTTATTGTCAAGATTTGGTTGAGGGTGGAGTCCAAGTCAAGACCTAATTCACATTCTCCCGAGGTCATGACCAGAGCAAAAAACATGAAAATATGGTTTGAGTCCAAGACTACCTTTTCATGGTTGTGGCCTTTGTCTTGTTTTAGACTTGGAAACGTATGGACTCTGTCTTGACTCGGACTCGAACATTTTCTGGTCTCTGTCTTGACTCAGACTCTTATGGGGCACATGAACAAATAAAACACGTAATGTTTTACCTACATTTCTCTCCACTCCCTGTTCTTTACAGATGTAGAGCAGATGGCAATTGACTGGCTTACGGGAAACTTCTACTTTGTTGACGATGTGGATGATCGAATCTTTGTATGTGATAAAGATGGAACCACATGTGTGACACTGTTGGATCAAGAACTCTACAACCCTAAAGGCATCGCTCTGGATCCAACCATGGGGTATGAGCATTGTCAAGCTCACTCTTCCTCCATGTACACAACTAGATAGCTGAATATTTAGCAGTTACCTTTAAAAACCAAAGTATTTGCTAAATGCTGAAAGGATGTGTAAGTGTACTCATGTATACTGATTACTCCTTTCTCAACATTACCTTCACAGAAAGGTTTTCTTCACTGACTACGGGCAGATCCCAAAGGTGGAACGATGTGACATGGATGGACAGAACCGAACAAAGTTGGTGGACAGTAAAATTGTCTTCCCACACGGCATCACCCTGGACTTGGTCAACCGGTTGGTCTACTGGGCTGATGCTTATCTGGACTACATTGAGGTAGTGGACTATGAGGGCAAAAACAGACACACCATCATTCAAGGACTGTTGGTAAGGAGCAAATACCAAGATCAGATGTTTTACACGTGGTTGCATTGTTGTGTATTGCTCAAGAACTAATTTCTCCATTGTTATGCATCACTTAAATGACAAAGAGTTGTGAAATGTAACATTTAGCAATGATGTGGTTTAGGACCTGGTCTTCTGAACTTCCCTTTTTTATTGCCTCTACAAGCAACATTATTCTGTAGATGAACATGATTATCATCTTTTAAAAAACACTTACAGTGAGCAGATAAAGAATCCCACACACCTTCAGAATGTGCCATCCATCCAGTCACCCAAACATCCATCTGTCCTTCAATCATCCAATTATTTTGTCAATCCAAACTTCTTTCATCAGCCATTTACCTCATAACCATCTGCCCATCCATCCAAGTCAAGTCAAAAGTCAAGTCAAATCATGGTTTATTTATAAATCACATTAAAAAAACAAACAGATGTTTTAACAATGTTGTACAATAGAGAAACAATGCAATGAAATCCATTCAAACATCCACCAATCCATCCATCCATCGTAAAGTCGGTCTGTTTATCCATCCATCTATCTATCTATCTATCTATCTATCTATCTATCTATCTATCTATCTATCTATCTATCTATCTATCTATCTATCTATCTATCTATCTATCTATCTATCTATCTATCTATCTATCTATCTATCTATCTATCCACCGTAACATCAATCTGTTTATCCATCCATCCATCCATCCATCCATCCATGCATCCATCCATTCATCCATGCATCCATCCATGCATCCATCATATATCCATCCACCATAAAGTCAGTCTGTGTATCCATCATCCATCCATCCATCCATCCATCCATCCATCCATCCATCCATCCATCCATCCATCGTAACATAATTTATTCATCCATCCATCCATCCATCCATCCATCCATCCATCCATCCATCCATCTATCCATCATCCATCCACCGTAACATCAATCTGTTATCCATCCATCCATCCATCCATCCATCCACCCTAACATCCATGTAATTATCCATCCATCCATCCATCAACCGTAATATTGATCTGTTTATCCATCCATCCATCCATCCATCCATCCATCCATCCACCATAACATTGATCGTTTGTCCATCCATCAGTTCATTCATCCATCCACCATAACGTTGATCTGTTTATCCATCCATCCATCCATCCATCCATCCATCCATCCATCCATCCATCCATCCATCCATCCACCATAACATCAATCTGTTTATCCATCCATCCATCCATCCATCCATCCATCCATCATCCATCCACCGTAACATCAATCTGTTATCCATCCATCCATCCATCCATCCATGAATCCATCATCTATCCATCCACCATAAAGTCAGTCTGTGTATCCATCCATCCATCCATCCATCCATCCATCGTAACGTCAATATGTTTATCCATCCATGCATCCATCATCTATCCATCCCCCATAAAGTCAGTCTGTGTATCCATCCATCCATCCATCCATCCATCTACCGTAACATCAATCTGTTTATCCATCCATCCATCCATCTATCCATCATCCATCCACCGTAACATCAATCTGTTATCCATCCATCCATCCATCCATGAATCCATCATCTATCCATCCACCATAAAGTCAGTCTGTGTATCCATCCATCCATCCATCCATCCATCCATCCATCCATCCATCCATCCATCCATCGTAACGTCAATATGTTTATCCATCCATGCATCCATCATCTATCCATCCACCATAAAGTCAGTCTGTGTATCCATCCATCCATCCATCCATCGTAACGACAATCTGTTTTTCCATCCATCCATCCATGCATCCATCATCTATCCATCCACCATAAAGTCAGTCTGTGTATCCATCCATCCATCCATCCATCCATCCATCCATCCATCCATCCATCCATCGTAACATCAATCTGTTTATTCATCCATCCATCCAACATAACATTAATCTGTTTATCCATCCATCCATCGTAACGTCAATCTGTTTATCCATCCATCCATCCATCCATCCATCCATCCATCCATCCATCCACCGTAACATCAATCTGTTATCCATCCATCCATCCATGCATCCATCATCTATCCATCCACCATAAAGTCAGTCTGTGTATCCATCCATCCATCCATCCATCCATCCATCCATCCATCCATCCATCGTAACGTCAATCTGTTTATCCATCCACCCATCATCCATCCATCCATCCATCCATCCATCCATCCATCCACCGTAACATCAATCTGTTTATCCATCCATCCATCTATGCATCCATCATCTATCCATCCACCATAAAGTCAGTCTGTGTATCCATCCATCCATCCATCCATTCATCGTAACGTCAATCTGTTTATCCATCCATCCATCCATCCATCCATCCATCCATCCATCATCCATCCACCCTAACATCCATCTAATTATCCATCCATCCATCCATCCATCCATCAACCGTAATATTGATCTGTTTATCCATCCATCCATCCATCCATCCATCCATCCATCCATCCATCCACCATAACATTGATCGTTTATCCATCCATCAGTTCATTCATCCATCCATCCACCATAACATTGATCTGTTTATCCATCCATCCATCCATCCATCCATCCATCCACCCTAACATCCATCTGATTATCCATCCATCCATCCATCCATCCATCCATCCATCCATCCATCCATCCATCCATCCATCCATCCATCCATCCACCCACCGTAACATTAGTCTGTTTATCCATCTATCATCCATCCATACATCCTAATTTCTATCCATCTATCCATCCTAACATCCATCCATCCACCCACCCACCCACCCACCCTAACGTTCAACTGTTTATCATCCATCCATCCATCCATCCATCCATCCATCCATCCATCCATCCATCCGTCCATCCGTCCATCCATCCATCCATCCATCCATCCATCCATCCATCCATCCATCCATCCCCTTCACATTTCAGCAGCTGTATGGAACCCATTACATTGTGAGTGTGTCTAATAGCGGCTAGCTTTATTTACTGTGATAAATGCTTTAGTGGATGGGAGAGACAGTGGTTTTTCATTACTGCTACTGAGTCATTTTATTAAAGCTTTTTCTGTAAATATATTATCCTGATTTCTTCATCTCTGCATGAGTTATGGATTTAGCTGCTCAGCCCAAGGCTAATCGGTGTGTTTATGTGCGTGTCATGCTAACTCAAGCCAACAGAGCAAACACAACTTTCCAAATAATAGAACTAACTGAATTTTTTTTTTCTTAGATTGAGCATCTTTATGGGCTCACAGTGTTTGAGAACTATCTATATGCCACAAACTCAGACAATGCCAACATGCAGCCTAAGACCAGCGTGATCCGTGTCAATCGATTCAACAGTTCAGATTATCAAGTGGTCACCCGTGTAGACAAGGGAGGAGCTCTACATGTTTATCACCAGAGACGCCAGCCCCCTGGTATTAAACTCTTTCTCATCTATTGCTCAGCTGTATAGACTGAGCCAGTATCATATATAACGGTTTAAAATGCAACCACTACACTGAAGTCAAGCTCCAACTCAGTCTAAATTCTGTTATTCTTCTTCAGTGCGGAGTCACGCCTGTGAGCCGGATCAATTTGGAAAAGCTGGAGGTTGTTCAGACATCTGTTTGTTGGGCAACAGCCACAAGAGTCGGACGTGCCGCTGTCGGTCTGGCTTTAGCCTGGGCAACGATGGCAAATCATGCAAGAGTGAGAAACATCACAGCCATTCAGATTGTACTTCCGTCTGTTTATCAATTCACCATCATTCTGACTTACAGTAGCTTTGCCTAGTTAAAATGAAAAAGTTTGATCGGCTCAGCTTTACTAAGCATTTGTTATTTCAAGCTCTCACACACTTTTTCATATACAGGAGCTGGTCATATAATTAGAATATCATCAAAAAGTTGATTTATTTCACTAATTCCATTCAAAAAGTGAAACTTGTATATTATATTCATTCATTACACACAGACTGATATATTTCAAATGTTTAAAAAAAAGTGAAAAAAGAAAAAAAGTGTACAAGCAATAGGGATAACTGCACCCTGGAGAGAATTGTGAAACAAAACCCATTCAAAAATGTGGGGGAGATTCACAAAGAGTGGACTGCAGCTGTAGTCAGTGCTTCAAGAACCACTACGCACAGACGTATGCAAGACATGGGTTTCAACTGTCGCATTCCTTGTGTCAAGCCACTCTTGAACAACAGACAGCGTCAGAAGCGTCTCGCCTGGGCTAAAGACAAAAAGGACTGGACTGCTGCTGAGTGGTCCAAAGTTATGTTCTCTGATGAAAGTAAATTTTGCATTTCCTTTGGAAATCAGGGTCCCAGAGTCTGGAGGAAGCGAGGAGAGGCACACAATCCACGTTGCTTGAGGTCCAGTGTAAAGTTTCCACAGTCAGTGATGGTTTGGGGTGCCATGTCATCTGCTGGTGTTGGTCCACTGTGTTTTCTGAGGTCCAAGGTCAACGCAGCCATAAACCAGGAAGTTTTAGAGCACTTCATGCTTCCTGCTGCTGACCAACTTTATGGAGATGCAGATTTCATTTTCCAACAGGACTTGGTACCTGCACACAGTGCCAAAGCTACCAGTTCCTGGTTTAAGGACCATGGTATCCCTGTTCTTAATTGGCCAGCAAACTCGCCTGACCGTAACCCCATAGAAAATCTATGGGGTATTGTGAAGAGGAAGATGCGGTATGCCAGACCCAACAATGCAGAAGAGCTGAAGGCCACTATCAGAGCAACCTGGGCTCTCATAACACCTGAGCAGTGCCACAGACTGATCGACTCCATGCCACGCTGCATTGCTGCAGTAATTCAGGCAAAAGGAGCCCCAACTAAGTATTGAGTGCAGTACATGCTCATACTTTTCATGTTCATACTTTTCAGTTGGCCAAGATTTCTAAAAATCCTTTCTTTGTATTGATCTTAAGTAATATTCTAATTTTCTGAGAAGCTGAATTTGGGATTTTCCTTAGTTGTCAGTTATAATCATCAAAATTAAAAGAAATAAACATTTGAAATATATCAGTCTGTGTGTAATGCATGAATATAATATACAAGTTTCACTTTTTGAATCAAATTAGTGAAATAAATCAACTTTTTGATGATATTCTAATTATATGACCAGCACCTGTAGTTCCTTAGCAATGTCTATGCATATCATCTAGACTGGAGGTTTGACCCACATTTTAGCTGAATCAATCAAAATGATGAAGGTCTTTACCATTTACCCCAATATTGATTTCAAGCTGCTTTGAATATGCAATGAACTGTTGGTAAATATTGATTAGTGAATTGTGAGTGACCTCTGAACACATGACCTTGAAAAAGACAAGAAGAGGAGATTGGAATTGATTGTAAGAAACATGTGTTAGTACCGCCATCATAGACTCACTTTTCACTAAATATGCTTCCATTAAACTGGAAACCTACTTGAAAATGGTATAAATATTATATATTGGCATGTCTGTATCATTAATTCATATATATATTTTTTTCAATTCAATTCCTGGTGTCTAATTCCCAGAGCCTGAGCATGAGTTATTCCTGGTGTACGGGAAGGGTCGTCCGGGCGTTATCCGTGGTATGGACATCAACCCTAAAGTTCAGGATGAATACATGATCCCCATCGAGAACCTGATGAACCCTCGAGCTCTGGACTTCCATGCACAGAGTAACTTCATCTACTTCGCTGACGCCACCAGCTATCTGATTGGCCGACAGAAGATTGATGGCACGGAAAGAGACATCATCCTTAAAGAAGGTGCTGAAGTGTTCATTTTCATTTCCAATTCATCTTATTGCTGGTGTGTATTTATCATGTGCTTATGGGTGTATTGTCTTATTATGTATGGTTTTCCAGGTATTCACACTGTTGAAGGAATCGCTGTGGACTGGATGGCCAATAATCTCTACTGGACAGATGACGGTCCCAAGAAGACCATCAGTGTTGCTCGGCTCGAGAAAGCTTCTCAGACCAGGAAGACTCTCATTGAGGGCAAGATGACCCATCCTCGAGCGATTGTGGTGGACCCTCGGCACGGGTGAGCTCTAGATCTCCAATAAGGTTCTATTGTATAGCAGTTGTTGGGTTATTTGTGGGCTAATAAATGAATGTCATATCATCATTGCCTAAAACTGCCTTAACTGTGGTAAAATTACTGTAACTAAGAACTATGCATTTTGAAAATGTTTTTATCTCTTTCAGCTGGATGTACTGGACTGACTGGGAGGAGGACCCAAAGGAGAGCAAGCGAGGGAAGATTGAGAGGGCCTGGATGGACGGAACCAACCGGAACGTTCTGCTGACCTCTAAGACGGTTCTGTGGCCCAACGGCCTGAGTTTGGACATCCCTCAGGGCATCTTGTACTGGGTGGATGCTTATTACGACCGAATCGAGATGGTCTATCTCAACACCACTGCACGCAAGGTGCTGTCACACCACTGATCTAATAGATGATGTGCACATATGCACATATATTTAATGGATAACAAATAACAGCTGAAAACACTAGAACATCATATTTATTCGCCAATTGTTGATGTAACATCTTCTTTCTGCTTAGACGGTTTATGACGGACAGGAACTGAACCATGCCTTCGGTCTGTGCCACTACAAAAACTTCCTGTTCTGGAATGAGTACCGCAGCGGCAGCATCTATAAACTGGACCAAAACACCAAAACGGTCACTTTGCTACGCAACGAACGGCCACCCATCTTCGAGATCCGCATGTACGATGCCCAACAGCAGCTAGGTAATTAAAGAATGTTATTTGCCTTGGATTTTTGTGTTTTTAAAAAAAAAATCAAGCATGATTTGGCTATGGAACATTCATTAGATGTAATTCTTACATGTGTTCATCACAGGAAGTAATGCGTGTAGAGCAAATAACGGCGGCTGTAGTAGTCTGTGTTTAGCCACTCCCACTGGCAGGTCATGTGCCTGTGCTGAGGACCAATTACTGGATCCCGCAGACAACATCAGCTGTAAAGGTAATGCAAGTGTACACTGCATGCATATTTACAATCTTAACAATAATGTGTTAATACAAGCAAATTGTCACAACCGGTCATTTAATAATCTATTCTTTGCAACTGATATTTATTATATTTAAAACACATGACAACTTGCTGAAATACAAATGTGACATCTGTGCATTTATGAAAAATACCACTGCCAAAATGTTTAAAGCTTTCATGTTACTCAACATCTATTACAGAAATGTGATATTAAAATGTAATGTTGAAGGACAGAATTCACAAAATGTTTAATAATTTAAGCTTTGAACTAGATGTTTGAAACTGCTTGACACAAAGAGTCAAATAAGGCTAAGTCCACATTAATGCAGATAAATATATCAAAATGGCATTTTCATTTCAAAACGCTCTCTGTACAATAATGTTTTTGAACATTGTGCTCGTCCACACTGAGATATCTGAAAACATTGAGCATCTGTAATGCTCACCAAGATGATAGCGAGAAATCAGGCATAATAAAGTTCCCATGTCATTCTTCTGCCCCAATCATTTCTTTAGCAAAATATCCTTCCACACTCATTGGTGTGTCCAGGTTGCACATGAAATCGTCATTCCCTGCGTCTAAAACAGTGTTTTTTACGCAGGACAGCGATTGCGAGTAAATTTTCTGTCATCCATGTGGTAATATGAGGAAATTTTAGAGGAAAAGACGTTTTTAAATGAATTTTGCCATTAAATCATACAAATAATGGGAGTTTGTAATTATAACTGTAAAACTGTGCTTTCTGTATAGTATGAATGGAATACGGATATACTACATTCACCATGTTGTCATTATCTGTGAATTCAGACATACTACTCTTTTCTAGGGCTGCCCTCGACTAAAGATTTTTCTAGTCGACTAGTTGTCATTCATTTAAACCATTAGTCGACTAATCGCGCATTTATATTAATAAGGCATAAATCATAATATTGAGCTTTTAATTGCCTATATATAATACATAGCCTAATCAGTGTTCCAATGCATAAAGCTTGCCACAGCACGCCGGCAAATGTAATGATTGAGTACATGACACATGTGTGTCATGAATAAACAGAAGGAGACTGTCTAAACATTTTAATAATTTAATGTTTTCTGAGTTTTCAGCTGCAGTGGACATGTCTATATGCAAGTTTCATAGGGATTACATAACCTGAGGATATTTATTTTCCACTTGAATTGGTTCCTTTAAAAGTATATATTTCAATCTTTCTATAGATATATTTCTTGTGTCTGTGAGGCAAGTACACTCAAAGTTTCGGTTCATTTTTGTTACGTGCTAAAGTTCACTGAGACCGAGACTGCAGAACACGCATCCTGATTGTTTACATTGTTTTACAAAAGCACAACATTTTGCTATTATTGTGAGTTTACAAAAATAAAAGTGGACCCTTTACAGTTTGCATTACTCTGAATCTGTACGACCAAAATGACGGAGTATTTTAAGTTAAATGCAAGTGATCGCACCGGCGCCTCCATGTCATGCAGTAAGCGCGCTGTTTCAAGTGAAGCCATATCTGAGGTCGATAAATGATCACTCATGGACTGTGTGACATTGCCACTTGCTGTTGTTTTTGTTTTGTTTGTTTTTTTCTGCGACTAACCCACTAATAAAATCTTGGTCAACCATGCCTCTTCTAGTCGACTAATGGTTAGTTGACTATTAGGGGGCAGCCCTACTCTTTTCACATGCTGTTTTTTGCCTACTATATAGCAGAGAAGTATGCAATTTTCAGAAGGTGAGTCCCAATTCGCATACTTATGCACTATTCTATGACGTTTTTAAGTATAAATTGTGTAGTGTAGAGTAGTGCATTCACACTGAAAATTCCAAAAAGAAAAAGTGCACTTTAAATACCCGGATGATGCACTAAATTAACAGAAAAACGAAGCGTGGAATGTTGGACACTTCATGCACCCAACTGTCGCAGCTTTAATTACGTAGCGGAGGGGGAGGGGCTGTCAGACTCCAACGTTTAATGACAAAATAACCTTATACAATTCACGCACTACATGGATGAGTACATAGTGTATAAGTGCATAGTGTATATTGCATCATTTGGGACGCAACTAAAGTGTTCTCCTTTGATTTATTAAGCGTGGCAACCAGCATTAAGGTGCAACACTGCCACCTACTGTGTTGGAGTATCAACCAGACAGACAGTTACTGGCACTGGATTATTTATGATGATGTTATATGTGTAGCATTAACTATAAATACAATCAGTATTTAATTTTTTATCAAGTTATGGTCAGTACTGTGTCAAATAAAGCTGGATAAGAGTTCATTCAGTCCTGACGGAGAACAACGCAAGAAAAGCCTTGCTGAGTAGAAGCAAATCTGTTTGTGCAGGCTGCTCGATCATACTGTCAGATAATGCATCATTCTTAGGCTTTAATCTGTGGCTGACTGTTGATACAATCAGATGAATTCAGCATCAAGCGGTTTGGTTTTTGTGTCTGAATGTTTGAAACAGAAACCCTTCAGATGTTTTTTCACAGAGCTTGGCCTTCAGCAGAATTATTTACATCTGTGTATGTGTGTGTGTTTCTTCACAGCGAACCCATCGTACATCCCCCCTCCACAGTGTCAGCCAGGAGAGTTCGCCTGTAAGAATAACCGCTGTATTCAAGACCGCTGGAAATGCGACGGAGATAATGACTGTCTGGACAACAGCGACGAGACCGCTGAACTGTGCCGTAAGAACACACCCATGTTGTACGTTTAACAACCTCTTTGCATGAAGCTTCCACACACATGCAGCGGTTGTCGTTTGTCCATCTGTAGATCAGCACACATGCCCTGCAGATCGCTTCAAGTGTCAGAATAACCGCTGTATCCCCATGCGCTGGCTGTGTGATGGAGACAACGACTGCGGCAACGATGAAGACGAGTCTAACACTACATGCTCAGGTGCACACACACACTCATACAGTCAATTTCTGTTTGCATTTAATCTGAATTTGCAACACTATGACGTTTTTCACACTAAGCCCAATGATTCACTCTGCAAAGACTGTTTAGGTTGGCAAATTTGATGTTAACTTGGTGTTTCTACAGTGTGTTTTTGCCCTGTGGAATTTTAGAAATTAAGCTGTTTTAGAACGTCTCTTCAAAAGATGTAATATAAGTCTAAGGTGTCCCCTGAATGTGTCTGTGAAGTTTCAGCTCAAATACCCCATAGATTTTTTTTAATTAATTTTTTTAACTGCCTATTTTGGGGCATCATTAACTATGCGCCGATTCAGGCTGCGGACCTTTTAAATCTCTCACTCCCTGCCCCACCGAGCTCTCGACTATAAGTGCAGTTATACAGTGCATTTACAAAGTTCACACAGCTCATATAACCCTCAAATGGATTTTTACAAGATGTTCGTCATGTATGTTGCATGTATGCGTCGGATCATGTTAGTATGGTATTTATTTGGATGTTTATATTTGAATCTGAATGAGTTTGATAGCGCTCCGTGGCTAAAGCTAACATTACACACTGTTGGAGAGATTTATAAAGAATGAAGTTGTGTTTATGAATTATACAGACTGCAAGTGTTTAAAAATGAAAATAGCGACGGCTCTTGTCTCCATGAATACAGTAGAAATGATGGTAACTTGAAACACATTTAACAGTACATTAGCAACATGCTAACGAAACATTTAGAAAGACAATTTACAAATTTCACTAAAAATATCATGATATCATGGATCATGTCAGTTATTATTGATCCATCTGCCATTTTTCACTATTGTTCTTGCTTGCTTACCTAGTCTGATGATTCAGCTGTGCACAGATCCAAACGTTAATACTGGCTGCCCTTGTCTAATGCCTTGAACATGAGCTGGCATATGCAAATATTGGGGACGTACATATTAATGATCCCGACTGTTACGTAAAAGTCAGTGTTATGTTGAGATTCGCCTGTTCTTCTGAGGTCTTTTAAACAAATGAGATTTACATAATAAGGAGGAAACAATGGAGTTTGAGACTCACTGTATGTAATTTCTGTGTACTGAACTCTTGTTATTCAACTATGCCAAGGTAAATTCTTTATTGCTTTATTTAATTTGTCCACTTTAATGTCAGTGGACATTTACGAAGCACAGGATAATTGTTATTTTTTCACGATCTTGATTTATTTCACCAAGACCAAATACATCAATATTGCCATATCCATTACCATTCTAAGGGGTTGTTATAATATATATATAGGTTGAATTCAGGATAATTGGAACACTTTTTCCAAGTCAAAAAGTGTCTAAATCACCCGGAATTCACCCTATATATATATATATCATCATAGTTATTGAGCCCTGATGCTTTCTTGTTGATACAGGTTTTAGTCCAGCCTATGATGTGTACTGACTCTAATAAAAATGCAAAAGCTTAAAAATAATCAAATATAACATCTATAATCAACACCCTCAAACAGTCTCATGAGAAATGTCTTCTCACAGCATGTCCTAACCAGGCTAAGTGTGGGTAACTGCAATTAAGTGGAGTTGGGATAACAAAATTTCACTATTGGCAGAGCTTTCCTGCACAACATGATAGAAATAAATACCAAGTTACCCACAAAATGCAACTTTCGGTTTCTTTTCCATCCATAACCAAACACAAACACACAAGTCCAACAAACTTTGCCAAAGTCCATCTCAGATATGAAGTGTCTAAATTTACACTAATCACACATCTGATAACTGGAACTTTGAAAAATTGCTGAAAAATAAAGTATAAAGGTATCAGCTGAAAATATTTCTCTGTGATGTTGTCATGTCCTTCTGCTAAACTCTGAGTCAGCTGCAATGTGCTCTAGACAGCCCTCTATAAATATATAGTTTATCACACACGCTATATCTGACGCGGTTCTGGGCTCTTCAGCAAACTGTTGCACTATATTTGACTTCATGGCTGAATTGTAAGGTTTGCGCTCTTTAATTTAGACCGTATCTATATTAAGGGCATGGTAGTCTATGATACTGAAGTAACTCTAGACTGCAATGTAGTGTAAAATTTGGTCTCACATGAGCACTACTTATTGAACAGTTTCTCATAATGGGCACCAGAATTTAGGGGGTCTGACACGTGGCACCAAATTAATATTGTGAGTTTTGCTCAAACTTCCCTTAAAGTGAGTGTGATGCTCTTATTGCTGCTTATGTTCACATAAACAACTGTTTATACTTGCCAAGGCAGGCATTTTGACATAATTCTGTACATTTCTAACTGTTTAAGCACAATGAACCGTAAAAAGAAAGACTAAACTCGCGAGCTGTATGAGAAGCAGCTTTATGTGTGTGTGTTCTGGGTATGAGCACACAGAAAACTTTAGTAACGATGCAACACTAGACCGATTGAGCAAGTTACAATTATGTCACGGAACGCAAGCAAAAGTCTTGTATCGCAGAATGCAGCTCACTTGAGGTGATGTGAAGCCATGGTCGCATTTTTGAAAGAAAGATAACAGCTTGTAGTGCTGAATCACGCTTTTTGTGAAACATCTCAAAGAAAGTTTTCAAATGACTGATTTGATTTGATTATCTGTTCAACCTGCATGCTATAGTGAATAAATGTTTGCGGGAAAGCCCTGTATATTACATCTAATGCAAATTAGAAAATCATATACTGACACTCTAATGCCAAGGTCTCTGGAAGGAGGTTTGGTACAGTGATATTTACGTTCCGCTTGGTCACGTGATGAGTCTGGTGCTGGCGATGTCATTTAAACAGCTTTGAACACAAAAAGCTGGCAACTCTGAAAGAAAAGAAATCAAAAATTTCAGATTCGCATAAAAATCTAAATTCAGATAAAATATGCGAAATAACAGGGAAGCTGAGTGCAAAAAAAAAAAAAAATAAACGGTTAATTATTATTAATATTATTAAAACTTTTCATGAATTTGTCTCTTGTACTACTTGAAGATTTCATGAAATCGTTTGACAACACAGTTTTTTTTTTTGTGCTGACATATTTCCTACTGAAATCACACATGGTTTGTATTTCCTTCACGTGTTAGGATCAGAAGATCATACTTCCCACTTTTGAAGTTATAATTATGCGTGTGTATGTTTTGTTGTTAGAGACAGTAGGAAACTAGTCATTTTTTGTCCAATGCATGTTCTTTTTTGTGTAAAAAATGTACAATACACAACAAACAGTTACAGATATCCATATATAAGTACTGTGCATTATACATGTATATTTCAATCATGACAACTCTCGGAATAGTTTTAGCATGTTAATGGGTTTGACAATGTTAATGTATTTGGTCTTGACATACTAAATCTTCTACACACACTGCTGCTGCAGAGCAAGTACTGCCAATAGACACACTGCTGTGAGCATGTAAGATATACATACATAAATCACATAGCAGATTTAGACAGGTGGAGCTGGGGAGGTAGAGGGCTCCATGACCAGCTAACACTGAACCATACTCTTTAAATGTTCAGCAAGTAATCTCATTGGCTTCATAATCAACACAGACCAATCGGCTTGTGCCATGTAGTAAATTCAGTTATATTCAGTTTACATTTCCAAACAATGATTTTGTCATTAATTGTAATAATCTAGAGATTTTTGCATGCACAAGGAGTCCAACAACACACGACCCGAAACAGATCTTACTGTGATTGAGTTGGTCTGGGATTACATGAAGCAATGAATGAACTGAGACCATGTCTGTCATATTGAAAAGGTCCCCAGCAAATACATATGATCAACAGGCAGCACGATTCCCTTCCAAGAATTCCAGCCTAATGAACACTGTAAAAATGAATAAATTCTTATTATTGCACAATACGCATTTAAACCAGCATTTTTTCATAACAAACTCCATATTAAGTGCTAAAATGTCATGACAAACATGTTGAAGATGATCTGTTTCCACAGAAAAGCTGTGGGGAAGGGATTCCTGTTCTAGGAAGAGAAGGACTATATTTGTACTGTAAATCTGCTGCTTAAATTACTTTTGAGAGTAAACCGGCATACAGATGACCCGAAGGCTATAACACACATACATTTAAATTTTAATGCGTTCAGTTTTGGTTCTCTGTTGCAGCTCGGACGTGTCCTCCTAATCAGTACTCGTGTGCCAGCGGCCGCTGTATTCCCATCTCCTGGACATGTGACCTGGATGATGACTGCGGGGATCGCTCCGATGAGCCTGCGTCCTGCGGTAAATGATGTTACTTTATGTTGGTGCCAGCTTATTAAAATGAATGAATTCAGCATGCATTAATATGCATGCGATACCTTTAGAAAAACTAGTTCCAACTTTGAAGGAAATGTTTTATGACATTTTATAGATTTTGTAAATGTTTTAGACATTTAGAATTACATTTTGTTTTTACTAGGTTTATTTAATGGCTCTTTTTCGATAAATTAAATTCAAACCCTCATATACTATTACTGTTTTATGAGATTGTCCATGTTATCATTGATTGTTTATGATGTTGTTTATGTCGTCAGCATACCCAACCTGTTTCCCGCTCACTCAGTTCACCTGTAATAACGGACGCTGTATCAACATCAATTGGCGTTGTGATAACGGTGAGCTTCTGACGTGTTTTTCTTCTCTTTTGTTTTTGTGTCCGTTGCAGTTTTTCAACAGATTTCCCTCATTTGTCTTTGTTGATCATTTCATGTGTCTTTTGTGTAACGTCATGTCCTCTTCTCTTGACCATTTGCCCCTCCCCCTGTGTCACATGGGCTGTGTGTTGCAGAAAAGGATTGTGGGGACAGCTCTGATGAGTTCAATTGTCCGAACCCGACCGGTTAGTGCATAGATCAACATGCACCATAAATTTACTTGTGTTATAACATTATAATGACGTCTCAACAGGATTTCAGGAAATACCTATAAAGCTGTTGAAAGGTCTAAAATATTTGCAGCAATTTCTAAAATCCTGCCCCAAAATGGTAAAAACAACACCCCTGCCCATCTCACTTTAACTAACATCACTATTAACATCCATAAGAAGAGATTTAGCTTTAAAATATTAACCAGTGTTCATTCCCAGTGGTGCATGTGTGATCTATGCAGTTTCTGTGATGTTTATTATTCATTTTCTATTGTTACAAAATTGTTTACTGTGTGAAATGTGTCTAAAGACAAGCTGCCACGTTATATTAATATGAAATACTCAATATTAATATTGATGTCACTTGTTTGTGTATTTGTATTACAAATGAATTCTATCAAATCATAGTCTATAGCTCACATGGGTATTCCATGTTGGCCCAGTACAGTATGTATATATATATAAAAAAAAATGTTTCCCAGCATTGCTGTTACTTTTATATTGGTAAAGTATTAAATGTTAACTATACTTAGTTTTTAGTTTCAGTCAAAAGTTTGGACATACCTGTTCTTTCTTTACCATTAATAATTTGTCATCAAATAGATTAAAAGAAATCAAACTGTGAAACAATGCAAATTACAGAATGGGAATTTTGCAGATTTTTTATTTTAGTACTTCAAGTTAAACCAAATGATAATGAGACATTTTAGCAACTAGCTGAAATGAAATAAGCTTACATTTTTAATATTTTATTTCAGTTAATGAAAATGTTTTTCATGGTTTTAGTTTTCGTTAACGATAATACTAATCTTGACAGTTTATATTTGTCTCATTTCAACAGGTTTGCTTTGATTGTAAGAAGCATGAATTTATTCAAGTGTGTCCAATCCTTCGACTGGCGGTGTACTTCAGAATAAGGCTTACTTCATGCATTAGATTTTAGGGGATCAGAGCATACATTTGACAATTTAACCTCTTCCAGACAATGACTGTGGTGATAACAGTGATGAAGCCGGCTGTAGTCATTCATGCTCCAGCGCTCAGTTTAAATGTAACAGCGGTCGCTGTATACCCGACTACTGGACCTGCGACGGAGACAACGACTGTGGTGACTACAGTGACGAGACCCACGCCAACTGCACTAACCAGGGTGAGTTCATGACACTTAATGCTTTGTCCCACACCATGCCAACCTAAGCAGCAAACTTATGCTGCAATCTAAGAAACCACATTTTGGACTAAATCTGAGGCAATATCAATGTGTTGAATTGGGAATACATAATGATATGCTTTAGGTTCAATTGTCAGTAAGTGAGAGAAACAAATAAAAGAAGCCATTACTCACAAAGAACCACATTAAGGCACATCTTGAGTTAATTAATGAGGAATCCTTGCATTCATATACACTACTGCCATTTTTACCCAAAAATAGACCTCTCTCTCTCTCTCTCTCGGGGATAAACGTGTTTGCCAGAGGCTCTGTTAGCACTAGAGTCAGATATGAGGCACATTACAGGGTGATGATGAATTTAAAAAGGGATTATTACAAACAAATCCCACCTCACAAAACCACCACAATAACAGTTTTATTCGCCTTTGGAGCACTCACAGTGTTTACCTTTGTTAATTTAGCAGATGTGACTTTCAAATGAAGAATATAACAACATAAGTGATGCATCCTAAAGAGACAGTAACATGAGAAGTCAAGTCATCTTTATTTATATAGCGCTTTATACAATAAAGATTGTTTCAAAGCAGCTTCACAGTAATAAATAAGAAAATAAGAGAATACAATAACAGAATGCAAACTTAATCAAATATGAGATGTTCAAGTTCTGCTGTAGGGCAGCTCTACAAAGACAATAGTGTCCTTATTCAGCTCAAGTCAGTTCAATATTGATTCATTTCAGTGCAATAACTTGCAAAGTTCATCAATTATGAATCAAATTCAGTTATAAAGCAGCTCTACAGAAGACATGGCTTCATCATCCATCTCAATTCATTTCAAGTTTTGTTCTCTTCCAAAAAAAAAAAAAAAGCACGTTATTACGACCTATATTTATGTTTTAAAGTCATGCGCCCTCTAGCTGCCATAAAAATAATGACAGTGTCGTGTTACGTCTGCCGTCACGAAATGACGTATGACTGTCGTTAGCAATCAAAATGCGTGTTCACTTAAATGCAATGTGTGGACTTTTTACACCATTTGTCCTATTTCCATTTAGCAAAACTATTTTTTTTTTTTATTAATAACTACCCCTACCTCACCCCTAAACCTATCTTTAATGATTTATAGTGCATTTACACTTTGAGCGCATGCGTTCCCTGGGATCGAACCCACAATCACATGATTGCATATTGTTATATATTGCGATGCTCTGCCAATTAAGCTATGCGAAACCTGACATATGACGCAGATAAAAGGGAACAATCAGTGATGGGAATAACGGCGTTATAAATAAACGCTAACGCCGTTACTTTTTTCAGTAATGAGTAATCAAACGAATGACCTTTTCTCCCGTTACAACGCCGTTACCGTTACTGACAAAAAAATGCCGCGTTACTATAATTGAGCTCACTGAAGCGGTTTTCATCCGAGTAAGCTCTCTCTCAGCCATAGGACCTGCAAAGTTTTTTTCTCTGGTGTGTGCTGCGGTTAGTCATACACAAATATAATTTTGAACTGATAATAATGTATGATGCGCTGTGTGTGTGTGTGTGTGTGTGTGTCTGTCAGAGCATGCGCGAGAAGCGCGAGCTCAAACCAGAATACCCTTTTTGATGCTTGATCAAAAATATGTGAAATGAGTTTTTTTTTTTTCTAGTCGACTAGTAGTTGTTCATTTAAGCTATTAGTTGACTAATCACATTTATATTAATTTCATTTCTTAAATACTGGAGAGAACCATAATAATGAGCGTTTACATAATAGGCTATATAGCACTCAATGGCACGCATAATTGCCATAAAGAACCGGCAAAAGTAATGAGTGTGACAAAAAACAGCAAGGAGACATTTTAATTGTTTATTAATAAAGTAATGTTTTCTGAATCAGTGTCGGCTGCAAAGATGAAGTTGACATTGCTGATTCTCATTGCTGATCATCTGCTCATATGGACACGCCTGAGATAATGCACATTTCATTCGGATTAGGCTACATAATCAGAGTAGCCTATTTCTTTTGGTTTTTAATAACTTCATTTTCGTTAAAGTCAATATTTCAAGCATTCTATAGATATATTTCTCATGTCTGCGAGGCAAGCAGCCTCTGAGTTTCGGTTCATTTAAGACGCGCTCCAGTTCACGCGCCAGTGATCGCGCCCGCGCCTCCATGTCATGATTTTATTGTCTGCTATATTTGCTTGTTATATATTAAATCAAAGCAATTGGTTGATGAAACATTGATTAAAATTAAGATACAATTTTTACAAAATGAAATTCACTTTAAAGAAAGGCTTTCTACAAAACAAAACTTAATGAAGTGTTCAAAATCATGTCTGACCCACTCCATGTCTCCCGATATATTTGCGCATCTTATGATGCATCTTACTCATGCTGTTCATTAACTTTTCATAATCGAATAAATGGATTTAAAACATAACATAGGACTATTTAAACATAAATATGAAACTACGTTTTCTTTAATGGCTACCCACACAGTTCAGAGAAATTTCATGTCGTGAGCAAGAGCGGATCATGAGTCACGACGAGTCGCATCAAGAATAATTTATTCTTAGACTTATATGTAATATTGGGGGCATTCAATTTATTTTGGCATATTTTTTTTTTTTTTAAAGTAACGCAATAGTTACTTTCCCTGGTAATTAGTTACTTTTATAATGATGTAACTCAGTTACTAACTCTTTACTATTTCGTTACTATTTGTGAGAAGTAACTAGTAACTATAAATAATTACTTTTTTAAAGCAATGTGACCAACACTGGGAACAATGCATTAAAATGAAAGTGTCCTGTTGTCGATAGGGGCGACAAATGACCTATATAGGCATATTGGTTAATTTTACTAAATATTAGTTTCTTTTAAGAAGTGGCACAATACAAATAAAATCCAAAATTCCATTCCAAATAGCAGGAAATTCTATTAACAAAGTTCTATTCCTTGCTCACTTCGTGATGTTGCAAAAGTGTTGAATTACTAGCTAGCTGGGAATACGACGAGTTCTGTCTTCACAAATCTGGAGATGGAAGTGCCATTCAAGGTATGGCTGCTTGTCATTGGTGTAGCATTAGTAGGACAATCAGTTTGCCTGTATATTGAAAAGAGGAGGGGGGCCAAGTACCGAACCCTGAGGTACACCCACAGTTTTTGATGGAACTTAAACACTTCTCCCCTACTTAATGTCTAGGATTTTTTACAGAGTGTAAACTCTTAACAAGCAGTTTAAAGCTGATGAAACAAATGTTTTCACCCAAATAAAAATATATTTGTTTGGATGTTGCTATACACTCTCTGTATAATTCCTCTTTTTTCCTCTCGACAGCAACCCGTCCTCCCGGCGGCTGTCACACAGATGAGTTCCAGTGTCGTGTGGATGGGTTATGTATTCCTCTCCGCTGGCGGTGTGATGGAGACACTGACTGCATGGATCTGAGCGATGAGAAGAACTGCGAGGGAGTAACGCACATGTGTGATCCAGCAGTGAAGTTTGGCTGCAGGGACTCTGGTAATGATGCATAAAATATAGATGACATGTTCTCAATTTAATGGTCTGATGTTCTCAGACCAATAAGAAAACTGATTCAGTCTTTTCTTAAGATTTAGTGATCCATGAGTAGATAGTGCCTTTACGAGCTAATGGGTCATAATCATCACAGACTTAGTTATGTTTACAGAGAAAAATGCAATAGTAAAACTCTCATAAAATGTCCTTTCTTACTTTCAAATAGTCTAAGAGAGGTATATAGTTCATATTAGTGAATTGATTCATTCAGATGTTTTGTTTCAATGATGTCAAATAATTTGAGTCATCACTCAAAATTGCTTCCAGAGGTTCTTTATGTAGCAAAATATATATTTAGTTGAATATTTGGTCCCACTTCATTAACTACCATGTACTTGCGTCAAAAAATGTTAGGTACAATGTACTTATTGTGTTCATATTGTATTGCAGAACACTTGTGCTGCTATTGAGGTGTGGTACGGGTAAGGTTAGGGATAGGTTTGGTGGTATGGGTAGGTTTAAGGGTGGGTAAAGGGGTAGGATCAACATTGTTATAAGATCATTCCCAGAATTCCCTTTTTACTGGGTCACAATGTAGTAACTTCAATGTATTTAGTTTTGCTCAGTTAACATGTTAACAAGTATGTATTTTGTCTTTTTTTTTTCTTTCTGTAGCACGGTGTATCAGTAAGGCTTGGGTGTGTGATGGTGACAGTGACTGTGAAGATAACTCGGATGAAGATAACTGCGAGGCGCTGGTGTGTAAACTCTCCCATCACGTGTGTGCTAATGACACTAGCATTTGTCTGCCTGCCGAGAAACTCTGTGATGGCAAAGACGACTGTCCTGACGGCTCCGATGAGAAACTCTGTGGTAAGATTCATTGCTGTTACATTAGATGATATTCACTGAATTCAGGCTGGCTTTATGTTGTTTGGAAACTGACACTAGCAGGAAGCTGATGGAAATTTGGCCTACATTTAAGATTTATGTATGGGTTAATGATGTGATGGGTCATTTTTCTGTCTAAAGGCCTTAATAATAATAAAAAAACAAAGATATGACATCCAAAGTATGTAAGGTAGTACAACTAGATCTCTTTTATGAATCCAAAAGGTTTCAATTATATTTTGCTACATATAAAGGTATTTTAAAGATTTTGAAGTGTCAAAAGGTCATTCGGTATAACCGTCCAAAGGACAGTACAAACAATTAATTTGTGAATAAAAAATATCTTAAAATGTAACGCATGTATATATTTTTTATTCTGGCATGATTTTATAACATCATATATCAACATAGTGCAAAAACGTTGCTTTGTTATGAGAAAGAATGTCCAGAAAAATGAATTTCATTGATGTCATTCAGAGTAACCAATATAAAGAAAACATTTTAGATCAAGTCATGTGGTCAATATCATGTGAAAGGATGTGATATCATTCAGACACCTGCACAGGACCACATGGTCATGAAGCAAAGTAACTAACTCTCTTTTAACTCTTTGAAAAATTCATGTTTTCACTTGATCATACGCATGTCCCGAAACATCAGGTCATTCGGTGCAACCGCTATAAAACATGGAAAATGTTGTAATATTTTAAAAACTTTTACTAAATATAAAATATTTGATTGTCCTTTTGCTAGCTAGCTAGATATCAGCCTGTTAGCACTGTTTGAAAATATCGTCATTCGGTATAACCAAAAGTGTCATTCATTAAAACAAAAATTTTGGTTAAACTGACATTTTTGGTGACAAATTTTGTCCATATTGTAAAAAAAATGACAAAATCAGTGGTAATTAATTATAAAAACCACATAATCTCATTGTTAACACTTGATAAAACTTTAAAATTAATTATATCTCCATTGTGTTTTTTTTTACACTTTTAAAAACCGTATTCGTCAATGACCCGTATATGAATTGCATAAAAATCCATCCATTTGGATTACACAGTTTTAGCATAAACAAACTAATTATTTCGAACTATTAGTTTGTATTAAGTATTTATACTGCAATTAAAAAAACAAACAAAAAACATCTGTCTTACATACTTGTACATCATCACTGAAGCTATAGCAGCTAAATCAAAATTCTTTATTTTATTGTGTAATTATATGCATTACAATGTTAATGTAAAGGCTTTGAAAAGATTTCAGTCTATATTAAATACATCAGTACCGATGTAATACAACAATCCCATATAGTGTTTTCTTCCTCTGTCCTCTTCCTTTGTTGTTAGTCTAACTGTATTGTTTCTCTTGGTTTAGATCTGTGTTCTCTGGACAACGGTGGCTGCAGTCATAACTGTACAGTGGCCCCGGGTGAAGGCATTCTGTGCTCGTGCCCACTGGGCATGGAACTGGGCACTGACAACAAGACGTGTCAGATCCAGGGCTTCTGTGCCAAACACCTGAAGTGCAGCCAGCGCTGTGAACAGGATAAATTTAATGTGAAGTGCTCCTGTTATGACGGCTGGGCTCTCGAACCCGACATGGAGAGCTGCAGGAGCACAGGTGAGATCCGCTCCTTTACAATCCTAGTGAGCTACAGACACACACAACAAAATATTTAGACCTAAATTTAAGATTTATGTGTTTGAACGGCATATTAATTAAATTCCCATACTTTTTTTTGTAAAAGCTAATAAACTTAATGTGATGCTTATTTATCAGTCATACCTAAATGAAACTGGGATGATTTCTGTAATAGTACTAATAAACTGAATGTGTTTTAAATACTCAATAACCGGGTTTATATATTTATCATCAATCAATCAATCCAATTTGTTTTAATTTTGTACATTTTAACTAGGTGAATATAAATTGTTCCACAGCTAGCCATATTTTAATCATATTCAAACATTCTACATGAATGCATTTAATTGTTTTAACAATAAACAGATTTATGATAATTGTAAGCGATTTCAATAAATATGTTTTGTTTTTGTTGTGTGTTTTGTTTTGGCATTCAAAAGCTCCGTTTCTGAATGAAAAGCGTTTTACAGTGCATCCTAAAACAAACAGATGGAAAGAATCGGTAAAGGCTGGTAAAAACACTAGAATAGATATGTTGTGTTTCACAGTGTTTGGCAAAAGAAAAATTTCACCCGCGCACAGGAAGCGGTCTTCTATAAAGTCATTTTTCCTTCAAAGACTGAAAATTGAGGTTTGAGTTTAAGAGTCGTGTGTGACAGAAAGCATGCTGAAATGGCGGGGAACTGTTTGGCAGCATAATTGGTGGTTTACTTTTGTAATGAAATAATGTAAATGCCAGAAGAAAGAGGAGGGGGAGAAGATTTACAGTGGCAGGAAGTGGCACAGCAGCCCACTCAGCCAATCAAATGATGAATTATGTATTGCTGGATGTATTTCACATTCCTTTGAGAAATAAAAATCATTTAGATAAACAGAGGAAATGTCACAGACATGTATGTTTTTGCCAATCTCACATAATTTTACAGACATGTTAAAAATGTCAAAGCATTTACCCAGTTCAAAACCTTACTAGAGCGAATCATGAGTTATGGCATTCTTTCAGTGAGTTCATTGTTTTTCCAGATCCATTTAAACCCTTCATCATCTTCTCCAATCGTCATGAGATCCGACGGATTGATCTTCACAAAGGAGAGTTCAGCGTGTTAGTGCCAGGCCTGAGGAACACCATCGCTCTCGACTTCCACCTTAACGAGAGCTCGCTCTATTGGACTGACGTTGTTGAGGACAAAATTTACCGTGGGAAGCTGTCAGAGAATGGTGGTAAGTTAACTATAGCTGTGCAAAAATACATTAAAAATGCTGTACAGTTGATATATGAAATAGTCTGAATACATCTCTTTCTTAACACAAGTTTCCTTGTGTGTTTATGCACACTTGGCGAATAAAGCTCATTCTGATGTTTTGAATTTCTCAATTCATTTTTAGATTTTTTTAGAGGGACAATGTAAAAATGTCATGGTGACAACTATCCTGATATCATGAAGAAAAAAAAATTCTTGAAATAACAATTGTTAATAGTTAAATAAGGTTCCTAATTTTGTTTTGGAGTCTCTTACAATAGGTTTACATGCATTCAAGGTCAAAAAACACTTTAGTTATAAATCATAATATGAATTATAGAATTTAATATTTAATAACTACGGAAGAGGATTAGGGCCAAGCAATAATAAAAAAATAAAACCATCTCGAGATTAAAGTTGTTAAATTTCGAGAAAAAAGTCGAAATAAAATGTTGAGAATAAACTCGTTAAATTACGAGAAAAAAACTCATTAAATTTCGAGAAAAAAGTCGAGATAAAATGTTGAGAATAAAGTCATTAAATTACAAGAAAAAAGTTAAATTACGAGAACAAATTTGTTAAATTATGAGAAAAATGTCGTTAAATTTCAAGAAAAAAGTCGAGATAAATTGTTGAGAATAAAGTCATTAAATTATGAGAAAAAAGTTGTTAAATTACGAGAACAAATTCGTTAAATTATGAGAAAAATGTCGTTAAATTTCAAGAAAAAAGTCGAGATAAATTGTTGAGAATAAAGTCATTAAATTATGAGAAAAAAGTTGTTTTTTTTTAACAACTTTAATCTCAAGATGGTTTTATTTTTTTATTATTGCTTGGCCCTAATAACAAATAAACAGTGAAGCAGTTTTATTTTTAGGTGCAATTCATAAAACATAAAGACTATGCATATTAATAAATTTGAGTGATAAAAAACACGAATTTCAACCTTATAGTTTTTTAAAAAAAATACTGACTTTGATACTTTTTTTTTAATAATCTCAAGACCGCCTAGGTATTTTTTACTTAATGCAGCAAAAAAAGTTTAATTAAGACATTAAACACACAAAAAGTGACATGCCACTAACTATAATATGGACTTTTTTACAATTAACCAATAGTTAGGTAAAATATATATATATTTCTGTACATATATTGTCTCTGTTCCTCTCTCTTTCCTTCATTTTTATTTCACACAGCAGCACTGACAAGTTTTGACGTGGTGATCCAGTATGGATTAGCTACTCCTGAGGGTCTGGCTGTAGACTGGATCGCTGGAAACATCTACTGGGTGGAGAGTAACCTAGATCAGATTGAGGTGGCCAAACTGGACGGTACGATGCGCACCACTTTACTAGCTGGAGATGTGGAGCATCCGCGAGCCATCGCTCTGGACCCCAGAGAGGGGTAAGCAATCCATAATTACCAGTTAAATACTTCTGAAACTTGTGTTGAGCCCCTTCGGTGTAACACGTGCTTCATAAGCAGCTTTAGTATGATTTATGTAGTATTATAGTATTTATTAATATTTCAAATTAGGATGGGTTAAAAGGATTTAAAATAAGACAAAACATAAGCTAAAACAGCTAAAAATTAAGATTTAAAGGTGCCCTAGAATCAGAATTTGAATTTACCTCGGCATAGTTGAATAACAAGAGTTCAGTACATGGAAAAGACATACAGTGAGTTTCAAACTCCATTGTTTCCTCCTTCTTATATAAATCTCATTTGTTTAAAAGACTTCCGGAAAACACTCGGATCTCAACATAACACCGACTGTTACGTAACAGTCGGGATCATTAATATGTATGACCCCAATATTTGCATAATGCCAGCCCATTCGACACATTAGACAAGGAAAGGCAGTATTAACTAGGGCTGGGTATCGTTCAAAAATTTTCGATACCGAGACGATACCGATACCTTGACTTCGATACCGATACCTAAACGATACCTTTTTCGGTACCAGTTTTATAAAATATGTTTAAACAAGATTACATAACCTCAAAAAAATCTTTGGTTTTATATTTTAACTTTAACTTTTTTTCAGACTCAAAGACTCATCTCCTGAGCCACTGCGGGGAATAAAAAAAGCACAAATTAAAAAAATTTACTCAACACAATAAATCAGTGCAAATAGTTTTAGTAAAGTTTAATTTTCAAATGCAAAAATTAAGTATGTGAGGCTCTTTTTTAAATCACTCAGCAATTGTTCTTCAAAAAATTAATTATTATTAACAAGATCAAAGTGGAAGTAAGAGTGACGCAAGTTCGTTGCGTCTTACCGTGAAATAAGAGTTCTGTGTCTTTATTAAAATCAACACAATAATGATTCATCTCTCATCCACCCGCAATTAATTTGAATGCTATTTTTTTTTTTTTTATTACTTGGCACGACCCGCAAATTATCCGCAGTATCAGGAGGACGCTGATACCTCTTTTTCAGCAGAATTGTTCGCGTTCTGGAGCCAGAGGCAGAGCCTGTGCTCGTGCAGGCGAACGAGCCTGTCATGAACCGGTCGCGTGTTTCCATAGACTTGAGGGACGAACGCTGATGTAAAGCTGCTGTGTGTTGTACCTTAGCTTAGACTACAAAAAACATTGCGCGTTCCGCTGTTTCTGCAGGCAGTGCTACACTTTTGTTTTCTGTTAACAGTATCTGTAGTGAACCGGCTGCTCGCATAAACAGCCGTTTCTCACCCGTCCATTCGGAGATAAACTGAAAACGAAACCGTTGATTCACTCGCCCTCTCGCACATAGGGTCTCTCTCGCGCGTATAGTTTTATATATTTAGATATAAATAACAATGTAGCGCAACGTTACTTGCTCCTCAACGAGACAGCGAAAGCATTTCTCCGTCCCCTCTCCTCGGCTCCATTCTGAGGTACCGAAATTTGGTACCGAATGACAAGACACTTTTCGATACTCGGTAGTATCGAGGCAGTTCGATCGGTACCTAAAAAGTATCGAGTTCGGTACCCAGCCCTAGTATTAACATCTGGATCTGTGCACAGACAAGGTAAGCAAGCAAGAACAACAGCGAAAAATGGCAGATGGACCAATAATAACTGACATGATCCATGATATCATGATATTTTTAGTGATATTTGTAAATTGTCTTTCTAAATGTTTCGTTAGCATGTTGCTAATGTACTGTTAAATGTGGTTAAAGTTACCATCGTTTCTTACTGTATTCACGGAGACAAGAGAGCCGTCGCTTTTTTCATTTTTAAACACTAGCAGTCTGTATAATTCATAAACACAGCTTCATTCTTTATAAATCTCTCCAACAGTGTAGCATTAGCCGTTAGCCACGGAGGATAGCCTCAAACTCATTCAGAATCAAACGTAACCATCTAAATAAATACTTTACTCACATAATTCGAAGCACGGATACAGCATGCATGACGAACATCTTGTAAAGATCCATTTGAGGGTTATATTAGCTGTGTGGACTTTGTAAATGCAATATATAGTCGAGAGCTCGTGGGGCAAAGGAAACGCATCTCTTAAAGGGGCCGTGCTGAAAAAATCAGTGCATAGTTAATGATGCCCCAAAATAGGCAGTTAAAAAAAATAATTAAAAAAATCTATGGGGTATTTTGAGCTGAAACTTCACAGACACATTCAGGGGACAACTTAGACTTAAATTACATCTTGTAAAAAAACAATCTAGGGCACCTTTAAGCTGGTATTGTGTTTCTTATTTTAAGTTTTCTGTAAGGGATCATTTGTGTCTGTTTCTGTTTTGGGTTGGTTTGACATGTGTTTTAGTTCAGTTTCAGTTTGTTTCAATGTCAGTGCATACTCTCTATACTGTTATGTAGTTGTTCTGTTAGTGTTTTGAGTTCAGTGTTTTTTTTTTTGAATTTGTTTAAATAAAATCATTACTGCTAGTGCATAGATCCAGCTTTGCTCATCTTTACTTCAACCTAATGTGACAGAAAAACCATTCATATGGATCTAGGGGCAGTTCAAATCCTCCGCCTCTCCCAGGGTGATTGCTCCCTCGAGAGACACACAGAGGAATTTTTAGACCTTGTGCATCTAGTATATTACAAGGGAGATAGCCACTGTTTGAGACGAGAGCACACCTGCCTGGAGACAGATCTCGAGGGAGCTTCACTGCTGATCTTCTTTACAATTGGTGAGATGGAGAAGGATCACAATACTACCGTCTTCGCCACGCACTTTGTACCACCCGCCACCACCGTCCCAACGGCGTAAAGCCAGAGCCCTGCCCTGTCAGCCAAGGCAGATGTAAGTGCGCTGAACTTAGCACCCCTTATACCAGGGGTCTCCAAACTTGGTCCTGGAGGGCCACTGTCCTGCAGAGTTTAGCTCCAACCAGCTGCAACACACCTGCTTGAAAGTTCAGGTGTGTTTAATTGGGTTGGAGCTAAACTTTGCAGGACAGCGTCCCTCCAGGACCGAGTTTGGAGACTGCTGCCTTATACTGTTTGAGAAGATGGAGAATGATTGCACCATGCCTGTTTAATTGCCCTGCACCGAGCCTGTTTCGTCACATAATACAGAGTTATTGAAGTCTTTGATGTTCCTGCCCTGCCTCGCACTCCCACCTTCTCTACCTGTTCAGTGTCGGCCAAAAGGGTCATTCCTGAAAATTCTGCCTGTTCTGCATCAGCCAAGACTTTTTGTGTGTCCAGTATTGGCTAGAAAGTCCATTTCATAACCCTCTGCCTGCACTGCCCTCCAAGCCCATCCTCCTTCACTCGTTGACCTGTCGGCTCCACCATGGTTTCTAGACCTCTCTGCTCTACCTGGAACCATCATCCCATACGGCGCCACCAGGCTTCATCATCCTTTGATCAGTCGTCGCTCTGCTGTATTCATGGACCTTCGTCTTTGACTCGTCCGTCCACCCTTTTAGCAAAATCGGGCTCCTTCTTTCCACCGGCTCCACCTCAGTCCTCGGCCACTCGTCCTCATGGCTCCACCTTGGTCTCCAGGACCTTTTGTGTTGCCTTGTCTCTTCAGCTCTCCCTGGGTTTCCATTGCCATCATCACCCCTAGTTCCACCTACCAAATCTCCACCATGGCTCCTTCCTCCCTCGACTCCCTGCTGTGGAACTATGTCCTGCGATTCCTGTTCGGGGTTCTGTACTGGCACCTCCTACCATCGATTCCTCCCTGGCTTCTGCCGCTGTCTTCTCCTCCCTGGCTCTTCCTGTTGTCTGTGCCATCCTGGCTCCTGTGGTCATCCCTTGTGCCTGCTCTGCGTCCTCCACCTATGCCCCCTCCTGTAACACTTTAGTGTAAACACTAAAGATTATTGGAAAAATTTAATTTAATTATTTTATTTAATAATTATAATATATTGCCACTCATAGTTTCTGTAAATAAAAGCTTGAAAATAAGCAGCTTTGTCATTACAACAGAAGTACCAGAATTACCTTCAAATATTGTCTTGAGAATGGGGTGCCTTAAAATGAGAACTACTGCTTGAAAGGAATGTTTCATCCAAAGAATGAAAAAATATTTTACTCAACCTTATGTTGTTCCAAATACAAGACAATTTTTGAAGAATGTTCACAGTGCTCTTTTCCATATAGTGAAAGCCAGTTCCATAAATGGCTTTTTGTTTTTGAGACTAAATAAACTTTTCTAAGCAGCATAGAAAAAGCCCTCATTTGTGCTCTGATTCTGTAGAATCCTATTCTGGACAGACTGGGACGCCAGCATGCCCAGGATAGAGGCTGCGTCCATGAGTGGACATGGCAGACGCACCATCCATAAGGAGACTGGCAGTGGAGGATGGCCCAACGGACTGACTGTGGACTACCTGGAGCGCCGCATTCTGTGGATAGATGCCAGGTAATGTTTTATGTTGTGTACTATACCCATGTACTCTCTCAGAAAAAAACATGTAAAAATGGTTCCTTTAGAGGGGTAGAACAGCTTGTCGCTGGGGCAGTATACTTAAAAGGACAACTTTGTATCTTCTCTAGCCCTAAAAGGTGTATTTTAGTATCTTAGAGTAGTAATATGTACCTGTAAGGTACTAGAATGAACTTTCAGAGGTAAATAAGGAATTCAGGACATGCTTCTGGATAAATGGAAGTTGGCCCTAGAACAAACCAATCAGTGACCTGACTGTATCCCAGTCCCTAACCCAAGGGTATCCAATCCTGCTCCTTGAAGACAACTGTCCTGTAGAGTTTGGTTCCAACACACCTTCCTGGAAGTTTCTAGTAATCCTGAAGACCTTGATTAGCTGGTTCAGGTGTGTTTAATCAGGTCTAAAGCTAAACTCTGCTAGATAGTGGCCTTCCAGGAGCAAGATTGACCCTATCTCAATTCCTAACCCAGGGGTGCTCCTGGAAGGCCACTTTCCAGTAGAGTTTAGCTCCAACCTGCTCTAACACACCTTCTTGGAAGTCTCTAGTGATCCCAACAACCTTAATTAGCTGGTTTATGTGTGTTTAATGTATGAATGACCATATAAATGATTTATTTATGTCTTATGTCTCAGATCTGATGCAATTTATTCAGCCAAGTATGATGGGTCAGGACTGATCGAGGTGCTCAGAGGACACGAGTATCTTTCGCATCCATTCGCTGTGACGATGTACGGAGGAGAGGTTTACTGGACGGATTGGCGCACAAACACACTGGCCAAAGCCAACAAATGGACAGGAAACAATGTCACTGTAGTTCAGAGAACAAACACACAACCTTTCGATCTGCAGGTATACCACCCATCAAGACAACCGCAAGGTAATCTTCCAACTTTACTTCAAAGTTCCTCCAATATCAATGTTGCTAATGCCTGTTTCAGTGCAGTGGTATATATCAAAGTACCATGGTGTAACATGGTGTTTCAGTTAGTAACACATGGTGTAAGTGAGTGAACTTGACAAAACCAAGTAGTGTTGCTTAGGACCATTTTAAATCTAAATGTATGAGGTTGCATTGAAGTTTTCTCAGCAATTCCTTTTTTACACACATATTGGGTAAAATTTTCAGTAGAACTGTTTTTGATGCTTTTCATTATTAGTGGCATTTCGCTCAACTTTTTGAGCGCTCATCACATTGAGCTCATTGCAGTGCATTTTGGGAGTCTCATTAATAATAAAGAAGATTCATTTAATCACTTCGTGGCATTTATCTTCTTTTTGAGCTTTTAATAGCGGCTTGTTGTCTGGACATCACAGATCGTTTCATTGATCATTTTTCAAATTTTCTTGTCGAGTCTTATTTTAATTGTATGTTTAGTTATTGAGTAAACTTTAAGACTGTGGGTCAAATCGAGGGAGGGTCCAGTCTGCTTGATGGACACACATGTTGATGGTGTTTGGCGCTTCATAATGCAGCTTGTGAATAAACTTGTCATGATAGTTTAGCTCACTGACTTCATCTTATAGAGGCAGACATCTGTTTATTCGTGTCTGATGGGAGCAGACAGAGGGGATGAATTGGTTTAGACATGCTTTCAGAAGTTCCTCTATCTGTTTTAAACCTTTAACCTTTGGATTTCTCATTCTTACTTACTTTTAATCTTACTTCTATCAAAAAAGCCCTATGAATAAACATATATATAGATCATAAATCAGCCAGGTAAGCACAGATTCCGATGATCACAAAAAATAGTCAAACGTCTGCACAGCATGGCCGACATGTCAGTCTGTCATTAGTTCCTGTCTCAGCTGGTTTGGTTTCTGGTTTGGCCTTAAATTGAAATGTGGCAATGACACAATAAAGCTCAGTACTTCACCTCCTATTTATTTCGGTCTGTCTCATCTCTCTCTCCAGCACCGAACCCGTGTGCTGCTAACGGTGGCTTGGGTCCATGTTCTCACCTGTGCTTGATCAACTATAATCAGACGTTCTCCTGCGCCTGTCCTCACCTCATGAGACTGAGTGAAGACAACCACACCTGCTACGGTACGAGCTAGAGCTGGAGCCATGGCACAACGGACCTGTTATCATCTTCAGATTCGTTCAACATCTCGTCAGTTTAGACATGTATTCTTTAATGGGCTTTTAGTAGAGTCTTGCATGAATGCAAACCAGCAGTGCTGTTACAGTTACCTGAAACTAAAACTATTAAAAAAAAAAAAGGTTTTAGTTTTTTAAAGTAAAGCTGTTTTCTAAAATAAAGTACAGCTATTAGATTAAAAACTGAAATTTAAATGAAAATTAACTTATAAGTTAGATGTACTAAAATTACTAAAACTAAAAATCAAATAAAAATAAATGAAAGCTAAATAGAAAAAAAATGACAAAACAAATAAAAATCACAAAATTACTTAAGCTAAAATTAAAATGAAAACTGAAATATAAAAATAAAAACTAATTTAAAAATATGAATAAATACTGTAATAGTGTATAACATTGAAAACGAAGATGTGAGGGATATAATTACCGTTCATTTAATTGATTGGATTTTTGTTTTGGATTTTCTTTCTTCCATAGAGTGCAAATAAAGATACTTTGAATGGGGAGTGGAGCTGTTGAGCTCCCTAAATGGCACAGAAAACATTATAAGTTGATTATAAGCAATATAAGTTAATTCATAAAACTTGGTCGTTGTCATTTTATTCATAAAACTTGGTCAAAACTTGTCATTTGATTCTATTTTATAGCATATGTCAACTTTTTGGCAGGTTTATGGTGCTTTTCGTGATTTTTGAAGTGTGATATTTGCCATTCACTTTCATTACATAGTATGTAAAAGAGCAAGATAATAATATAAAAAATTACATGTATTTTTATAAATCCTAATATTTGTTTAAATAGTGAAATATTGACTTCAGTGATGCATAAAATAAAGAAAGTCATAAGGGTGTGGAACAATATGAGGGTGAGGTAATGATGATTTTTGGTGAAATATTCCTTTAAATATGTTTTTTTTTTCCGTTGTTGCTTTGGCTGAACGATCGATATCTTGGCGTCTCTCTCTTGCAGCCTTGATTATCACCGAAAATAGACTTTCCTGTAGTTTATAGAAACATGTATGTATTCTTTTTCCAGTAATGCTCTTACAGTGGAAGTCTATAGACTTGCACATCAGAACAAATTTCTCATGGACCATTTCTTCCAGAAACCTTTAAATATGCTCAAAACTCTTTCAAGAGAGTCCGTTTTCTCTGTTGTCCTATATAAACTCCCTAAAATAAGTACAAAATATGGCCTGGTGTAATGTTAATATGAAGGAATTTTCTGTATTGATTTTTCACAGGTTTTTTTAGGTTTGAAGGAAAATGGAAAAAGTACTGGTAATTTTCTCCCAGCATTCGTTGATTTTTCTACTAATTTTTTACCTTACAATGCAGAAGTCTTTAAAGACTAAAGCAATAAGCCCTGTGCAGTGAGCCCGACTCAACCAATCATCACTTTCTTATAATTAATAGAAAAAAAATTGTTTAAATTTGAATGGATCTTCACATTTAAATTCATTTGCTTGGAGGATTTTTTATTTTTTTTTTCCCAGTGACCTTTTGTCTGGTTTGGTTTGTCTCCTTTCTGGCCTCAGTCAGGACGCTTGTCTCTGTCTCTCTTCCAGAGTCACGTCAGTTCCTGCTGTACGCCCGTCAGATTGAGATAAGAGGAGTGGACATCTATAATCCATACTACAACTACATCATCTCCTTCACCGTCCCTGACATCGACAACGTCACGGTTGTGGATTACGACGCTCTGGAGAAGCGTATCTATTGGTCGGATGTTCGGACTCAGACCATCAAGAGGGCCTTCATCAACGGCACAGGAATAGAGACAGTGGTGTCTGCAGGTACAACATTCTGTCAGGTTGACTTCAATTTGATTGGAATAAAAGCAGATGCACATGTACAGCTGCTAAAACAGTGCTTTTATTGGTTCTCTTTTACTGAGTTGGTGTAATATGGGAATTAACACTTAATATGGTGCACTTAGGGCATGTCCGAATCCACTTTTGCTATTTTAACGATGGGAAAAATGGCCGCCGCGCCCGGTGCATGGTCTAAAAGGGTTGTTCCTATTCTCTTAATGAGTCATGGGTGTTTTTGGGCGTAACAAACCAATCAGAGTCTCATCTCCTATTTCTTTTAAAAGCCAGGTGTGTGATGCCACTGCGGATTCGCTATTTACCTGGCAGAATTTGCAAGCAGAAAAACCGAACGCTTCTCTAGTGAGGAAATGGATCTGCTCGTGCACGAGGTTAAAGTGTGAGCAGACCATTTAGCCGGATTCCACAAAAGCATTTTTATATTTATGCACAAAATAATAATATTTCACATTGTAATCCTTTTATTTTTAATATTTGGCATGTTTGTGTGCTGATTAAATTTGATTGTGCTTTGATTAAATTGATCAAAGTGACACATTTTTTTAATATTACAAAAGATTCAGTTTCAAATAATGTTCTTTTGAACTTTCTATTCATCAAAGAATCCTGAAAAAATGTCCACAAAAATATGAAGCAGCACAACTGTTTTCAACATTGATAATAATCATAAATGTTTCTTGAGCAGCAGATCAGCATATTTGAATGATTTCTGAAGGATCATGTGACACTGAAGACTGGAGTAATGATGCTGAAAATTCAGCTTTGATCACAGGAATAAATTACTTTTTACTATATATTCACATAGAAACAGCGATTTTAAATTGTAATAATATTTCACAAAATTATTTTTTCTGTATTTTTGAACAAATGCAGCCTTGATGAGCAGAAGAGACTTCTTTCAAAAACATTACAAAATCTTAGTTTTGACTAGTTCAATTTCACAAGTTTAAATTCAGAAGCAGATACTTGTTATGAGAATTTTCAAAATGTATCTTTAACTTCATATAGACTCAATGAAAGTGGAAATCATAGAAAGCATGGTTGTTACAATTACAGTTACATTATAATCAATGTGTGTTGTCATCATTTACTCACCCTCATGTAGTTACAAACCTGTGTGACTTTCTTTCTTCTGTGGAACACTAAAGGATAATACAATGAAAGTCAATGTCATTTTGGACCTCAATGAATTTCATGATATGGACAAAAAAATCTATATATATTTTGTGAAAGAAAGAAAGTCAGACAGGTTTGGAACAACATGAGGATGAGTAAATGATGACAGCATTGTCATTTTTGGTTTACCATTCCCATTGAGTTGAATCCCATAATTCTCATATAAGTTCACGTAAGGCTTTAGAATATCAGGATGTTGTTGTTTAAATCTGATGTTATTGTGTGTATGAGAATCTTGCTCATTGTTTACACTGCAGAACTGCTGTCGTGTTTACATTCGAGTGTTTTTTGGAGAGTTCTGTTTAAGTAAAATTAGCACAGCCCTCAAAACCAAATTACAGACATGTTGGGTTTTACGATGAAATAATGACTCACACTTTACCAAACGTGTTTCTGCTCATCCAGATGTTTATCCCTGTGGAAACGCACCGAATGCGAATGTTTAGATTTCTGTGTCTGTCATCTGATTATATTGATTCAAGAAATTAGTATCTGGAAATGGTTATTTTGTGTGTCTTGCATGTGATCAGATATTCCCAACGCACATGGTCTGGCGGTGGACTGGGTTTCACGTAATCTCTTCTGGACCAGCTATGACGGCAATAAGAAACAGATTAACGTGGCCAGACTGGATGGCTCCTTCAAAAACGCTGTTATTCAGGGCCTGGACAAGCCCCACTGCCTCGTGCTGCATCCTATACTGGGGTGAGCGTACACATGTGACATTTACACACGCAACCCTTTACTTCCTGGAGGCAGAGAAAAAGATGCAAAACAGGACGCAACCGCATGCATTATTGTTTTCTCATGTTTTTACTGGGGGACATCATGACATAGAGTACAGGCTTTTGAATATATTTTTTTTATTTGCACTTTTTTTGCATGAAAAAAAATATAATCCATAAAAAAAAAAAAGAATTGTCAAATTCGATTTAATGGTGACCTTGAGGCAGTTCATGCAGACATGATGTTCAGTGGAGCCTGATGTAAATACTGAGGATGAGAAGATGAAAAAGGGTCTAAACTGCTTTTTGTCATTATCGTCTTCCATGCAAGTGGAAATGAAGCACATAATGAAATAAAATAGTGCACTGAAATACTTACCCATAGTTTGAAAAAAGATATCTGCAAGTTTCTAATAATTCTTTAAGGATGAGTTCAGAATGCAAATTTCCTGATAATTTACTCACCCCCGTGTCATCCAAGATATTCATGTCTTTCTTCAGTGGAAAAGAAATGAAGGTTTCTGAGGATTTTTCTCCATATAGTGGACTTCACTGGGGTTCAACGGGTTGAAGGTCAAAATGTCAGTTTCAGTGCAGCTTCAAAGAGCTCTTCATGATCCCAGACGAGGAATAAGAGTCTTATTTAGTGAAACGATCGGCCATTTTCTAAAAAAAAAAACAATTATATACTTAGCCACAAATGTTCATCTTGCACTGCTCTGTGATGCGCCACGCATTACGTAATCATGTTGGAAAGGTCACGTGTGACGTAGGTGGAATAATTGGTACCACTTTATATTAAGTGGCCTTAACTACTATGTACGTACATCAAAAAATAAGTACAATGTACTTATTGGGTTCATATTGAATTGCAAAACACTTTTGCTGCTATTGAGGTGGATACGGGTAAGATTAGGGACAGGTTTGGTGGTATGGGTAGGTTTGGTTGTAAGGGATGGGTCAACAGTGTAATTATGTAATTACAGAAATTAATTACAGATGTAATTAAAAACATGTATGTACACAATAAGTGCATTGTATCAAATGATTAATTTAAATGTAAGTACATAGAAGTTCTTAATATAAAGTGGGACCGAATAATTACCCAATAACCATTTAAATCATTTGTGACCATAATTAATTGAAATATTTATGTGGAAACCCAGAAATCACTTTATTAGCCTGCTTACCCTGTAACATATGAAACAATAGTCAGACAAATCTTCTCTCTCTTTTTTTTTTAAATGGAATAGTTTATTGAAACTTGACAAAATATTTTTTTTAAAATCTAAAAAAGAAAAAAGGGGGGTTTGAGTGTCATTTGATGCATCAGGCTTTTATGGCTCATATAATATGATATAGTGAGAATATGGAGGAAAAAAACACCAGAGTTTTATTTAGAGGCTCAAACTGAGCAAAAATATGCAGTTTGCTGCAGATGCTGAATTATCTGCCAATAATATGTCCTAATAAGATGATTTTTTTAGAAAGTTTTATGATCAAATCTCTGTAGTTTTAAAACATATAATGCAATGCAATACACTGATGATTGAGAGATGAACAGGTAAACATTCCTCAAAAGCCTGATTTATAAAAGCCCATAATTGATACTCACATTTGAACATGATTTTTCTAAAAAATAGCATCTGGATAATTAAGTAAACCGAAGTTGCTTCCATCCAGTTAGTGTTCATCTTGAAATATTACTACCAATATAAAAGTTATTTTTACATTGTCCTTTCTTTAACTGTTTTATGTCCAGGAAGCTGTACTGGACCGATGGCGATAACATCAGTATGGCCAACACTGACGGCACGAACCGTACCGTGATCTTCACCAATCAGAAAGCTCCAGTGGGTGAGTGACAGAAGAGACTGTACTGAAGGGCTTTTTCCTGTGGTGTTCATACAGGCTCTAAAAGCTTATAACATGATTAGAACGACAGATGCATTACCTTCAGGGGATAATATCTGAATCATCCACCAAATTGTAATTTCCTTTGTGTACTTCTCTACCTACAACAGGTATGAGAGAATCAGGCAGTTCAGTCTGCAGTGTTTGTAGAACCATATTTACTTACTTTTTGTTTTTGATCATGTTCATGCACTTTTTTAGCTTTTATTTTTGGTCTTTATTAGATAAAACAGTGTAGAGATGACCGTAAGCAATGGTAGTAGAGAGGGAAACAGGATTGGGAAAGGACCTCAGGTCACCTGAAGCACTATTGCCCCATATGTCAGAGCACCATCCGCAGGGTTATGGTGCCAACGTGTACTTTATGCCTTTCAAATGTAAACTTTTGGTTTTCTGTGACTTTTGTTGTTGTTGTTGTTGTGAGAGTCAACAAAAGAGTTCAGTTTTCATGAATAGTTTTCATTCATAAAAATAGTAGGGCCCTATTTTAAGGAATAATTTTGAGGAATAATGTGCTAATTTTTTTTTTTAAGCGATCGGGTGTACGATGTTTGCCCGGCGGGCGAAAAAGTAGCCGAAAAAAAATCATTTTACTCAGACGACCAATCAGTCTCTCAGGATCATTGTGAAGCTATCTAGCCACGCCCTAGCAACCATATAGAGCACCATAGCAACAAGTTCCATAGACTTCCATTGAAAAAGATCAAAGGAATATCTTTGGATAGAAGTGTCATGAAAACATGAGGGTGGGCTCATTTGACTTGGGGCAGCAAACGGCCAATCACAAATCACCTCAAACACTTCATAGCCACGCCCTAGCAACCATTTAGAGAACCCTAGCAACCCAAATCATAGGCAGAAATCTTCAAATCTGAATATCATAGAGGCATAGGGGTTGGTTTATATCATTTATAATGGCAAGCAGCCTTTGGAGTGTCATCATTGGCAGCTACCAAGCCACTCCCTAGCAACCAAACAGATTACCCTAGCAACCGTTTAGTAAGACCTATATCTCTGCATCAGAACATCGTAGAGACATGGCAGTTGGCTTTTTTGACTCATGCTAGCAAACTGAACTTCCAACATGCTAGCAGTGAATAGCTACATGCTAATCGTGATTAGCTAAGTGCTAAAGTGGGCTGAGAACATGCTAAGAACTTGATACAAACTCTATAGTATCTATCTGTGACAACTACCAACCAACTAGTAACACCATAGCAACCACCCAGGTTACCATAGCAACCGCCTAGCAACCGTCCAAAACACCCTAGCAACCACCTAGCAACACCATAGTGACCACCCCAGGTACCTTAGCAACTGCCTAGCAACACCCTAGCAACCACCCAGGTTACCATAGCAACCGCCTAGCAACCACCATAGCAACCGCCTAACAACACCTTATCAACCACCCCAAGTACCTTAGCAACTGCCTAGCAACCACCTAGCAACCACCCAGAACACCTAAGCAACTGCCTAGAAACACCCTAGCAACCGAGTGACGAATTTTGCCACTGCAAGCACCATTCACATTTTCTTCAGGAAATGTACATTCTAGTCTTTTACATTGTGATCCTTTATTTTTAACATTTGGCATGTTTGTGTGCTGCTGCGCATACCTGTGTGTGTAATAAGCAGAGTGCATGAGCGTTGTGCACCCACCTATAAGCGCATATTACTAACGCGCTCTTTAATTAACAAAAAAATTCTGCCCCATTGACTTTTTTTCAAACCAGGTTTTTTTCAGACCAGGTTTTTGTTGGTCAATGGAGCAATCGTTTCCAGTTCCTCAAAACAGCAACACGCCAACAATGCACCTGAACACACCTCGTGTGTGACCAGCATGCTCGTGGGAGCACAAATGGGCGCAAATGCATTTGCTATTTAAACAACATGGCACAGGACGTGAAAATGAAAACTGCGTTGGGCTGAAACTAGCAAAAAACACTTGAGTCGCGCCTGGTGCCGCATTGTGCTCGGTGTATGATAGGACCCATAGGGTTGGTTCACAGTGCATTAACTAATGTTAAGAGATACAATGTTTTGCTTAAAAATGTATTAGTAAAAGCTGAGATTAATATCATCTAAGATTAATAAATGCTGTAGAAGTATTGTTCATTGTTAGTTCAAGTTAACTAATGTAGTCATTAATTTGATTTAATATCTGTACATTAAATATAAAATTATACATTTACATTTACAAAAATAAAAACATTGACTGTAGCTAAAGCCTGCTCACAAAGTAGCTAAATGTCGCTAGATGACGTTATGTCAACTGTCTGCACTTCATATCTGTTTTCTCTCCTAATCTGTGCTTACATATTGTATTTTAATACAATATATAGCAGCAAAGTCTGAACTACTGTCCTGACTGGGCAAGAAGAAGAAATGATTACTGTTGAACCCTGTGTTTAGTTAGTCAGTGAAGTTAAAACAATTGTTGAGCTGAGATAAAAGGTGAATAGTAGTACTAGAGTAACAGTTTCAGGAATAATTGAGGTTACAATGTGTCTTTTTGATTATATTATATTCATACATACAACAATTTTAACTTAACATGTTTCTGTAAGGCTGATTCTAAATTTGATCATAAATTTGCATAAACACGCAGACATAAATATGTTTATATGCACGGTTAGTAAGAGCTCCTGTGTGTCTGATGACCTTCTTCATGATAACTGTAGTACAGAACTGTAAAACACTCATTCGTTGCTCTGAAACGGTTCAGAAAGTCTGTGTTCTGTGCCTGCAGGTCTGTCCATAGACTTTGACATGGAGCAGCTGTACTGGATCAGCTCAGGAAACAGCACCATTAACCGCTGCAAGCTGGACGGATCAGGACTGGAGGTGTTAGACGCTGTCAAAGGCAAACTGAACAAAGCCTCTGCGCTGGCTATCATGGGTAAATATAGCACTGCACTGCAAGATCCTTTCATTTCTTGTCTTTTTTTTTTTTAACAATAATGATGTGATTGATGTTGTGTAGGTGATAAGCTGTGGTGGGCGGATCAGGGCACGGATCAGATCGGCACGTGTGATAAGAGTGATGGAGGAGACTGGAAGGTCTTGAGAAACAGCACATCTCCCATGATGCACATGAAGGTCTACAATGAGACTGTGCAGACAGGTACAAAAATCATTTGCATATGTAGTGTATAAGGAATCGTTCCCAAAAAAAGTAAAAACTCCATCTTCTTCAATTGATTTTTAATAATAACACTACTGTGAGTTTTGAGGTTGTTGATCAATAGTATATGTTTTTGCTGAAGCCATCAGCCCACATTATTTCAACTTATTTTTAAAATAATCATGTTTAACAATTGAATTTTTGGTGAAAAAATTACTACTACTGGTGTAAAAACATTACTCATGATGCTACAGAAATTACAGAGAATCGCAGCAAGCAAATTTAGACCTCTTTAGCCCCGCCCACTCCCATGAAGCACCAGCAAATGATGTAATTGAGTCGGACTCGCTATGCTGGCAAAATACTACATATGTAAGGGATAATCCACAGATAGTGTATGCAAAGAACCACCCGACATGAAGTGGAGTGCATTCAAATGGTTTAATGCACAGCTAGCCGTGGATTATCCCGGTTATACCATAGTCATTTGCCAGCACTGACAAGTTAAAGCTGTAAATGATGTTTACAGCACAATAATTGACCAGAAGGATAAAAATTATGGTTAATTTAATCAATTACAGCTTGTTAGATCAAGCATTCTACCTGCTTGAAAATTAGACACAGATATGAAGTAGTGCGGTAAGATTGCATTTATTTTAATTAATGAATTATAGCATTTAACTGAATTGATTTTAGAGAGAGAGAGAGGTGTATGTAAATTAGCTGCGTCTGTCAGTGTCTCTCTCTCTTCAAACAATAAAGCTGCGAGTTTAATTACTTCACAAACAGTGACATTACCACCTATATATATATATATATATATTCAAATGCATTTTTGCTTCAAATCAAAGTTTGTAATGTTGTGATTGACCTCATTGCTGGTTGATTTCATTCGTGGCTCAACATTCTAAGACGTTTTTTAAAATCCCTATGGGAAAAATTTATGGAAATGTTGCTGAAAAATAGGCAGCACTAATGGACTCTATTGAAATTTTCAGGCCAGTTCATTGTGCCAGTATGACTTTTATGAATAAGAAGCAATCTACTGTACAGTGAGCCTTATTAGCATAGAAAAAAGGAGAGTTTGTGCTGAAAAGAATGACCTTGCCTTGATTTAAATACTGAATCAGTAAGAGTTCAGATAGCATCTGCTTAAACTGGATTGTGGGTAGTTTTTCTATAGATGCAGGCTTTGTACTGACATTGTCCCGTTGGTGAATTGAGTTTGTTGGCCTTGTTGTATCATCAGGTTCAAACATGTGCAGTAACAACAATGGTGACTGCTCTCAGCTGTGTCTGCCCACGTCTCCCTCCAGCCGCTCCTGCATGTGCACCGCAGGATACAGCCTGAGGAGCGGACAGCAGTCCTGCGAGGGTACGGATCAAACACACACACACCTGACGTTCAAACTCTCAATTATATGTGACTTCCTTTTGGGAAGAAGGCATGGAGGTACAATAGACCACAGTGTTTGCATTTACTTCAGGGAACAGCTGGAAACACCATAAGAAACATGCAGAGGAGCAGCAAACTGCACGATAATATCATTTGAATACTGTAGGCTTAATAATAGTTTTCTGCAATTATCGATCAATTTGTTTTATATTCTCTACAGACTCTACAAAATGCTGTTGTAGTCAGTGAACAAAAGGCAGTTTTGACCTTTTAGACTTTTGGAAAATAAACTGCCTACTAACATACATACAGTCAAACCAAAATTTATTCCGACACCTTGAACATTTCATTCATTAATACAGTTTATTCACTATAGTTTAAAAAATGGTAATAAAATATCTCATAGTTAAACTGTGTCAGAAAAAAAAATAATTATATTAATCTTAATATGATCTTAATTATGTCAGATAACACTTAAGCAAAACATGGTCAGGTCAAAGTGTGTGAATAATTTTTGGTTCCAATTTTTTATTTATTTATTTTTTTTTTTTTCAATTTTACTGGTAGTCCGCTGTTTGGGTACAATATGTCTCAGTTTACTTTATTTTGCAATCCTCACTTACATAAATGAACTATAGTGTTCTGCACCCACTAGTAAAAATATATAAATATATTAGTTTGACTGTATATACAGGATAATTCTGACAGAATTTTTCTGAAACATTTTAACCACAATTTCCAGATTTTTTTCATAACATTTTGTGGCAAAGCTAGCATTTTATGTGACATACACAATTAATACATATAATTAAATATTCACACTTTTTATTTAAAGGTGCCATCGAACATTTTTTTACAAGATATAATATAAGTCTAAGTTGTCCCCTGAATGTGTCTGTGAAGTTTCAGCTCAAAATACCCCATAGATTTTTTTTAAATAAATTTTTTTAACTGCCTGTTTTGGGGCATCATTAACTATGCACCGATTCAGGGGCTGCTGGCCCTTTAAATCGTGCACTCCCCGCCCCCTGAGCTCTCGACTATTACAGTGCATTTACAAAGTTCACACAGCTAATATAACCCTCAAATGGATCTTTACAATATGTTTGTCATGCATACTGCATGCATGCTTCGGGTCATGTGAGTATAGTATTTATTTGGATGTTTACATTTGATTCTGAATGAGTTTGAGGCTGTGATTTGTGGCTAAAGCTAACATTACACACTGTTGGAGAGATTTATAAAGAATGAAGTTGTGTTTATGAATTATACAGACTGCAAGTGTTTAAAAATGAAAATAACAGTGACAGTCTTGTCTCCGTGAATACAGTAAGAAACGATGGTAACCACATTTAACAGTACATTAGCAACATGCTAACGAAACATTTAGAAAGACAATTTACAAATATCACTAAAAATATCATGATATCATGGATCATGTCAGTTATTATTGCTCCATCTGCCATTTTTCGCTGTTGTTCTTGCTTGCTTACCTAGTCTGATGATTCAGCTGTGCTCAGATCCAGACGTTAATACTGGCTGCCCTTGTCTAATGCCTTGAACATGGGCTGGCATATGCAAATATTGGGGACGTACATATTAATGATCCCGACTGTTACGTAACAGTTGGTGTTATGTTGAGATTCGCCTGTTCTTCGGAGGTCTTCTAAACAAATGAGATTTATATAAGAAGGAGGAAACAATGGAGTTTGAGATTCACTGTATGTCATTTCCATGTACTGAACTCTTGTTATTCAACTATGCCAAGATAAATTCAATTTTTAATTCTAGGGCACCTTTAATACTTTGTCAAAATTACATCTTGAAAAACAAATCATCAGTGACAGTTGAAACTATCGGAATATAATAATAATAGTGATTATGGATTTTAATGCACTACCCTACACAAAAAAAATTGGGGGTCAGTAATAAGAAATTAATATTTATATTCAGCATGGAAGTTGATCAAAAGTGAGATTAAATATATTTATAATGTTACAAAAGCTTTTTATTTCAAATAAATGCATTTTTTTTTTTAAAAAAACCGTTCTATTCATCAAAGAATCCTGTAAAAAAATGCCGTGTTTGATTGATAATAATCATAAATGCTTCTTGAGCAGCAATTCATCATATTAGAATGATTTCTGAAGGATCATGTGACACTGAAGACTGGAGTAATGATGCTGAAAATTCAGCTTTGATCACAGGAATAAATTACATTTTAATATATATTCACATTGAAAACATTTTAAATTGTAATAAGATTTCACAATATTACTGTTTTTACTGTATTTTTGATCGAATGAGTGCAGCCTTCTTTCAGAAACATAAAAAAATCTTGTCAATCCCAAACTTTTAAACACCTATTGAATATTAGGATTAGTCTTGGAGGGAAAAACAACAAAATCTTTACATAAAGGAATTTGAAAAGTAGCAAAAAAATATGAAGGCATTATAAAGAATGAAAATCTCTTAATAACAACATGTCAACAATGATTTCAGGTGTGGGTTCATTCCTGCTGTACTCTGTTCACGAGGGCATTAGAGGAATCCCGCTGGACCCTGCAGACAAGTCCGATGCCCTTGTACCGGTTTCAGGCACATCTCTCGCCGTCGGGATTGATTTTCATGCCGGTGAGTTTCATTTATGTTTTCAGATATACACTCAACGGCCACATTATCAGGTACGCCTTGCTAGTTCAGGTTTGAACCCACTTTACCTTCAGAACTGCCTTAATTCTTTATGGCATCGATTGAACAAGCTGCTGGAAACATTCCTCAGAGATTTGGTCCATATTGTCATAATCGCATCACACAGTTGCTCCAGATTTTGTTAGCTGGGGAATTGATTGAATGCTTGTGGTTTGCTGAATCATTTGCAATAAATACTGGTATATTCCATAAAAAACAAGAAATGTCCATTCAGATTTTTATGGAAGAACTGTACAATAAAATATTACTGTTCCTGTAACTGTATTTAATCTATACTATAATTCATATGTATGTTGTTATGCAGATAACGACACCATCTACTGGGTTGACATGGGTTTGAGCACCATTAGCAGAGCTAAGAGAGATCAGACGTGGAGAGAGGATGTCATCACTAACGGCATCGGGCGCGTGGAGGGCATCGCTGTCGACTGGATCGCCGGTGTGTCTTGAGCACTTTCACATGCTTTCAGAGCTTTATCAGAACACTGGTCCATAAACCAATCATGTTCCTGTGTGCTGTAGGAAACATCTATTGGACAGACCAGGGCTTTGATGTGATTGAGGTGGCCAGATTAAATGGCTCGTTTAGATATGTGGTCATCTCCCAAGGGCTGGACAAACCTCGGGCCATTACTGTACATCCTGAGAAAGGGTGAGATCTGCGTAACCCTGACTTCCTGTCTTATATTGTGAGTGTGTGCTGCATGAATGAAGCGTTGGTGGTTGTGTGTGCAGGTATCTGTTTTGGACGGAGTGGGGTCAGTATCCACGCATAGAAAGATCTCGTCTGGATGGATCTAATCGAGCCGTGCTGGTGAACGTCAGCATTAGCTGGCCCAACGGCATCTCCATTGACTATCAGGTGCACATGACGCATTTATATCAACTTTGTCTGAACACCGTTGTTTTAAAGGATTAGGATTAGTTCAGAATTCAAATTTCCTGATAGTTTACTCACCCCCATGTCATCCAAGATGTTCATGTCTTTCTATCTTCAGTCGAAAAGGTTTTTGAGGAAAACATTCCAGGATTTTTCTCCATATAGTGGACTTCACTGGGGTTCAACGGGTTGAAGGTCCAAATGTCAGTTTCAGTGCAGCTTCAAAGAGCTCTACATGATCCCAGACGAGGAATAAGAGTCTTATCTAGAGAAACCATTGGACATTCTCTAAAAAAATATAACAACAATTTTATACTTTTTAACCACAAATGCTCGTCTTGCACTGCTCTGCGATGTGCTACGCATTACGTAATCACGTTGGAAAGGTCATGCGTGACGTAGGCGGAAGTAACGATCCAGTGTTTATAAAGCGAACATGCAAAAACTAAGCCAAACGCCTTTTACAAAGGAAAAAAAAAAGTTAAAACAACGATGTCGGATGATTTTGAAGTTGGAAGAGAAAATGAGATGGAGTTTTTCACCCTACTGGTGAAACTTCCGCCTACGTCACGCATGACCTTTCCAACGTGATTATGTAATGTGTAGCACATCGCAGAGCAGTGCAAGACGAGCATTTGTGGTTAAAAAGCAGGCCCGGATTGGTTAATCAGGAGCACTGGGAGAATTCCCGGTGGGCTGGTCAGTTTATTTGGCTACGAGGTGCCGGTGTTGTCATGGCACTGGGTTGAAATATGGAGGCTCTAGAAACTGTGGACACGGCCAAATGTACTAAGCTGAGTAGCCTAACCTTTTCCTAAAAACCATTCAGTGACGGATTTCAGACCATTCAGGGTGGCACGGGGGACCTGCGCAACAAAAAAACAAACAAACAATCAAACAAACAAATGCGCGATCGGGTTTTTACCACTCATTTGCATGCAACGTCAATGATATCGGTGGGTAAATTAACCTGGTCGGGAGGGACTCGGAGTGTGCGCCCGGAGAAGACAACTCACTCAAAAGTATATGAGAAGAAGGGATGAGGTGATGTCTGTAGGGACAGCGGGACAAGTTCTAAATCAAGAACTCGTCCCGCTAATTTATGGTAAGGCAAAAGGTCTAAGCCACTGGAGGCCGATTTAAGTAATGTAAATAAATAAAAAGGAAGAGGGGAAAACATGCAAACGATAAAGGCATGTATGCAGCTTACTAATATCGTAATAATAGTAGGAAAATAATAAAATATAGGGCCTATCACTTGCTTGCTATGCTGTTACACATTGGCCAACAATATTAATTTTTCTGTCCAACTAGCTTAACCAGAGAGTAAAATGTGATTTTTTTTTTTTTTTTTAAACAAGCATAATTGTTACAGTACGCTGGTGTTGTAGAGACAAGACGTAAACGGATATCCACAGTTAAGGTATTTAATGTAGAAACGCAGGAGATGATACACAGGTACATTAAACAACAACAAGATCCGACAGGGAGTGAAGGGAGTGAGTCCGTTATAAAGGGTGTGAGGAGGATCATGGGAAATGGAGTCCGGGAGACAAGGGAACTGTGACAGTAATAGCCTACTTTAATATTTTACTGTAAAGTTGTGCAATTTTGTAGGATTTATGGTATTTTGTGTTATTTATTTGCCTCAATTTGTAATAATTTAAGTATATACATTTATATAAAATAGCTACATTTTTATGTTAAATCCACTTTAATAAAGATCTACATTTCTAAATTTCATTCATAGTGATAGACATGAAAAATGTGCCTGGGTTTAGTGGATGATTACTGCCATCTACTGGAAAGCAAACACTTAATTAATTAAAATTAAAATAACATGAATTTTTAACTACAGCCACTAGATGGCTAGAGAATTAATCAATGGTTCACATTATAAAATCATTATTATAACTATAAAAATAACTTTAGCATTTTTTGTACTATCATGTGTATTTTAAGATATTTTTGAAAAATACAATTATTTACAAGGGTGTAGAGAACAGTGCACTATTGCAGACTTATATACTGAGGTTTTAATTACATTATTTTAATATAGTCAGTCGTGAATTAAAGTTGGCCGGTCTAATGCATGAAGCTCCAGGGCTGAAAATGAGTCCCAATCCGGCCCTGTTAAACAGTATATAAATTTGACTTTTTTTCAGAAAATGGCAGATGGTTTCTCTAGATAAGACTCTTATTCCTCATCTGGGATCATGTAGAGCTCTTTGAAGCTGCACTGAAACTGACATTTGGACCTTCAACCCTTTTTATAATGTGTTTTTTGAGCAGTGTAGCCAATCACAGACATGTTTGTTGTTGATCTCTTGAACACAGTGGCCAATCAGAGGTGTTTAATTTAGTCAGAATCCATTTACTGCTCGAAACACAATGTAAATAATTCATATATAAATATGTAAAGATTCATTGTGCAGTGTAAACAACTTTATTAATTATACCTTTGTGAAATTAGGAACTAAGATGAGTGAAAGTCTTTGCAGGTTTTCTAGGCTATATATAATCCATTCAGAATTTGAATAGAAGTCGACACATGACGGTAAATAATATGATTATGACTATGTTATAAAACAGCTAATAATGTGTTGATAATGTTACACAAACCATGTTCACATTCGCCTCGTCAGATTCAGACAGCTGCCTTCTAACAATCAGCATCTGTAGAAATAATGATAGGAATAGCCCCGCCCGGCACACTGATGGGATTGGTCACATGTTTGTGACAGTAAGTTTTTGAGCCTGTCTTTGATCCACTGCAGTTTTAAAGAAAAAATACTCAGCAGTGGTGTTAAATTTACACATGGTTTGTCTTAAAGCAACATTAAAACTTGATTTTCACCACTGATCATTATCCATGTGTCCTATAGGAAGATATGCTGTACTGGTGTGACGCACGTACAGATAAGATCGAGCGCATTAACTTGGAGACGGGGGAGAACAGAGAGGTGGTGCTGTCCAGCAACAACATGGACATGTTCTCCGTATCTGTGTTTGAAAGCTACATATACTGGAGTGACCGGTCAGTGCACCATATTTGGACACTTTAACCCATTAATTTCTCTTCACAGAAATCATCTTCCTCCCCACTGTTTTCTCCAAAGAACCAATATGAAAATTAATTAAACAGGATTTATTGAGTTTTTAATGAAACTTCATTTTGTTAGCTAACCCTATTTTAAGTGCTGTTGAACTTTGTCCAAACAGTATTTTTCTTTCTGTAGGACTCATGCAAATGGTTCAATAAAGCGTGGCAGTAAAGACAATGCAACAGATTCAGTTAGTCTGAGGACGGGCATCGGCGTCCAACTCAAAGACATCAAGGTTTTTAACAGAGCGCGACAGCAAGGTGGGTGTTCAGTGACTTATAGACAACATAAATTAGCATGCGCAGAACTGTTTGGAATGTGGATGTTATTACTCATTTTAGCACTGCATTGCATTCTTGATTCTGACTGGTTAACATGTTCCAAATTGTTGCAAAGGTTTAAAAATAAAGGCAGTTTTGTTGCACATATAAGAAGTTCTTTTGACAATAAAAGAAACAAGAAATAACAAAGCCAAAAAAACTAAATGAATGTGAATTTTTTGCTACTTTATTAAATGTAAAATATGTTATTGCCCTTGTATGTTTACACTGTGTGCAGAATTATTAGGCAAGTTGATTTTCTGATCATATTTTTTTTCCAAGCACATTTTACCAATTCCAATCCACATCAATCTTAATAACTACTATTAATATTGTTTTTAATCATTTATAAGTGATATATAATTGTTCATGAAGGCTGGAAATGAAAAATGGTCTCCAGTGCCACCATTTCCCAGTACTGAAACCTACCTGGAGTCTTCAGAAGTGTGAGGTGTCAGGATCTCAGAGACTTAGGTTAGGTGAAGAATCCTAAAAAATGACCCGCTCTTAATAAGAATCACAAGCTGAAGTGTTATAAAGTACATGAAGACTGGGTTTTTAGGCCTTATAGACAGACAGCTTGAGAGTGACTCCTGAAGGACCAGCACCACATCCTCTTGTACCACTGTTTGAAGAATTTATCTTCCAGAATCTGGCAGTAAGGTGTGGGAGTTCACTTTTAGTCCATCTCTTATGATGGACTAAATGATCTTCCAAAACTTACTGCCAGATTCTGGAAGATAAATTCTGGAAATGATGGCGCTGGAGATTAAAGGGTTCCTGATGGTTTCACACTTAATTCTTCACCTTAATTCTTAATTATTTTGCAGTTAACGTGTCTTTTCTTCTCCAGCTGTTTTTGTATGACCCCGCTGACCCAATGAGCATTTCACTGTCCAATGGTCATGCTTTAACTTTGCAATTTCTAGTATTACATTAGTATTGCGTCCTTCTCATGAGTATTTAATAATTTTTGACTTTTCAGTCTGAGTTAAATCTCTTTTTTGGCTCATTTTATCTGTAAAAGAAAACCTGCCTAATAATTCTGCACACCTGAATATAGGGCATTTTTCATTTCCAGCCTTCATGAACAATTATATATCACTTATAAATGATTAAAAACAATATTAATAGTAGTTATTAAGATTGATGTGGATTGGAATTGGTAAAATGTGCTTGGAAAAAAAATATGATCAGAAAATCAACTTGCCTAATAATTCTGCACACAGTGTATTGTTTAAAATATTGCAATAAAAAATAAGTTCTTTTGTGACTTTTTTTTTTTTTTTTTGGCAAAGTCAAGATCAAGGAAAAAGATATTGACCTATCCATCACTTATCATTGAATCTATGAACAAGATTCAGATTTCTCTCACTTGCAGCATTTCTTGATTGTTTCAAACAAATCTCTTGGCAGGAACTAATGTCTGCAAGAACAAAAACGGTGGCTGCCAACAGCTCTGTCTTTACCGTGGTAACGGACAGCGAACATGTGCTTGCGCTCACGGAATGCTAGCCGAGGACGGTCAGAGTTGCCGTGACTATGACGGATACCTGCTGTATTCAGAACGTACCATACTAAAGAGTGTGCACTTATCAGACGAAAACAACCTCAACGCACCCATCAAACCGTTTGAAGACCCCGACCACATGAAAAACGTCATCGCGCTAACGTTCGATTACCGTGGAGGAGGCGGAAAAGGGGCCAATCGGATCTTCTACAGCGACATCCACTTTGGGAATATTCAACAGATCAATGATGACGGGTCCGATCGGAAGACAGTGGTTGAGAGTAAGTTTCAAATATTTAATATAATCTACTTTAAAAAAGCCATATTATTCTCTTTTACAATGTGTTGATGTTGTTTTCAGGCTCTGCTCTAGAACAGGTTTTCATGCTTGAATGTTGATTATTTTTCTCATATTCTCCATTGTTCAGCTCCTCTCTTCCCAGTCTGTCAAACATCGTGCACGCATGTCAGTTTTCAGAAAAGTGTTCATTTACACGTACCCGTGTATATATGCCATCAAGAGCATGCCAAACCTGTAGGTGGCGGTGTAACGAGAAGCTCAAGCCCACGTAAGCCAATCAGAAAATAGCAACGAATACTACACGAGAAAAGTTTGCACCAACATAAATGCGACTGCTACTGATCACATATAAACATAGGTCGCACTTTTGACGTACAGTACAGTCCAAAAGTTTGACACCACTAAGATTTTTAATGTTTTTAAAAGAAGTTTCGTCTGCTCACCAAGGCTACATTTATTTAATTAAAAATACAGTAAAAACAGTAATATTGTGAAATATTATTACAATTTAAAATAACTGTTTTCTATTTGAATATATTTCACAAAGTAATTTATTCCTGTGATGCAAAGCTGAATTTTCAGCATCGTTACTCCAGTCTTCAGTGTCACATGATCCTTCAGAAATCATTCTAATATGATGATTTGCTGCTCAAGAAACATTTAGGGCCCTATTTTAACGATCTAAACGCAAAGTGTAAAGTGCAAAGTGCAATCAGAGTGTGATCTCCCATTCCCTTTAAGAGCGAGATGCGCTCGCGCCATGGCGGATTGCTATTTACATGGCGGAATTTGTTGGCGGAAAAGCTGAACGCTTTTCAAGCGAAGAAACTGATCTGCTCGTGCGCGAAGTTAAAGCGCGCGAGCAGATCATCTACGGCACAAGCAGGATATAACATTATATATATTATATAACATATAACATTATAAAATACACTGACTTATTAAACACACCGATTCAACTGAGGAGTTCAACGAGTGATGTTTTGCTGAAATTACCTGTGGCCAGTCAATCTTTCAGTCGTCTGCGTTGGATGCAGGCTTTCAAATAGCTCCGCGCGATCAGTCAGTTAATATGTGTGTGTATTGGCAAGATTGTTCAATTAATTAGCCAGTTTCGTTCATCATTATAAGTAGTAATAGGCTGAATTGAAAATAGGTATCCTAATTCTAATACACGCAATGACTATTCATCATTACATTTTTATATTTATGTAGCCTACACAATAATATTCTTTTACACTGTAATCCTTTTGTTTTTAATATTTGGCATGTTTGTGTGATGCGTATCCCTGTGCGTAATAAGCAAAGTCAACGCGCACTGTGGACGCGCCCAGAGGTGCAGTTTCTACCAACGCGCGCTAACAGAAAAATATTGCGCCATTGACTTTAGACTTCAGACCAGGTTTGAGTTGGTCTATGGCGCAGTCTATTTTCAGCTCCTTAAAATAGCAATGCGCCGGCAATGCGCCTGAACACACCTCTTTTTTAGACCAGCACGCCCATGGGCGCACTAACTGGCATTTACTAATTTAAGGACGTGGCGCTGAACGGGAAAACGCGAACTGCGCCGGACGCAAACTAGCAAACACACTTGCGCTGCGCCTTGCGTCGCATTGCGCCGGGTGTATTATAGGGCCCTAATGTGTACAATTGTACAAAATATTTGTGTACAATATTTTTTTTTCAGGATTATTTGATGAATAGAAAGTTCAAAAGAACAGTGTTTATCTGAAATCTAATCTTTTGTAACATTATAAATGTCTTTACTGCCACTTTTGATTGATTTAATGCATCCTTGCTGAATAAAAGTATTCATTTCTTTTCAGAAAAATACAAAAAAAAATTCTTACTGACCCCAAACTTTTGAACGGTACAGAAGCTTCGTATTTCAGATAAATGCTGTTCTTTTGAACTTTCTATTCAACAAGGAATCCTGAAAAAAATATTGTACACAAATATTTTGTACAATTGTACACATTAAATGTTTCTTGAGCATCAAATCATCATATCAGAATGATTTCTGAAGGATCATGTGACACTGAAGACTGGAGTAAGGATGCTGAAAATTCAGCTTTGCATCACAGGAATAAATTACTTTGTCAAATCTATTTAAATAGTACACAGTTATTTTAAATTGTAATAATATTTCACAATATTACTGTTTTTACTGTATTTTGAATTAAATAAATGTAGCCTTGGTGAGCAGAGGAAACTTCTTTTAAAAACATTAAAAATCTTAGTGGTTCCAAACTTTTGGACTGTACTGTAGGTGCGAGCTCTGCCGCATACTGTGACGTTGGCTGCCTAAACACCCGTTTGTCTCAATTTACATACAAACGTGCAAACGAAGATTTTCAAAATCTCCACTCTGGAGTTTTTAGAAAGACTCGTTTTCAGAGGCGAATTCTCAGTTTACGTGTAAACGAAGGGCGCAAACGAAGGGAAATGTCTCAGTTTTTCAAAATAACCATGTATGTGTAAACGGGGCCTTAGTAACGCTCTGTTTAGTTCCTGTCTCTATGAAGCCCCTCCTTCTGAAAAGCACAATGTGCTCTGATTGGTCGGCTGGAGCAGTGTGTTGTGATTGGTGTTTGGGAAAAGTCCCGCCCCTTACCATAAATGCCAGTTTCTGTAGCCCCTTTTATTTTCGCAAACTTTAACTTTTTTTTCATTTTTTTTTTTTCACTTTGTTGATAACAGCACAAAAAGTGTATGGAAAACTGGCTATAGTTATTTTGCTGTGCCCAAAACAAGTCCCTGTGCTGTGTGTGCGCGGTGGTGGTTTGATCGCAGCACCTTCTCGTTCAACTCTACATTAGCAGCTCACAGCTGGAGAGAAAACAAGTCAAACACTGAATCATTGCTCTAGCCGGCGGACACACAATCAAGCAGGACAGGGAAAGTCTGAAGTCACGGACAGTTCCTTTGTGAGAGCACAATAAACTCATTCTTACACAAGACACTTGGCTTTCACTGCAAGAGAACTGAGCAAAGAAAGATGTGCGTATCTGTTTATTCCTCTGTTGCCACAAACACCAAATGAAGGAAGGATAATTATGATAATTGCAAACTCTCGACCAAAATGCCTCCTGAAAGAATGTTGACTTCCTTTTGCTGAAGTGGAAAAGTTTGTCTGTCTGAAACTACAATCAAAACCAGATTCATCCTTAAGCTTTGTTTACTCTTATTTTAGGCAGAGATGTGGTTTTGAACAATAGTGTTTGAGTTTTATAGATTTGTTTGTAGAGTCTCACCCTGTATAAATATATGATCCATTTGATTTTACTTTTTACTGGCAAATTTAAACTCACTTACAGTATATGGAGAGCCTCAAAATGTAGTCATGAAGTATTTATTTACTAGTTAATTCCAGTCAATTGAATAAAAGACTTAATGTTACCTTTAGCTAATTGAATAAGGGCTAAAACACAAGTTTATAAAAAACAAATAATATATATATATGACAAATATGATGTATATGTGTATGGTAACATATAAGGATGCTTTAGTTATGTAGTAATCAAACTTTTATGGAAATGGATGAAGTACTAAATGAATCTTTGCTTTCAGGCACTCGTATGATTTCACTGCTGACTAAGAAAAATAGTTGAAATATTGTAAACATCTGACAGAGTTATATAGAAAAATAATGGAAAAAGGTTTCATATCATCAGCACGATCAGAGCAGAGGTCTTCTTTTGCATTCATGCACTTTACAATATTTATTGTTTTTGGCTTTTTTAAGTGCTAAATGCTCTTACCATGTGGTTTTCATTACACTGGCTATGAACCGGTTATGTAATTAAAGCCAGGAGTAAATCTAGCATTGCAAAACACACGTCTTTGAACCGTCGATGGCAATGAATGAACAAACAAACAATGAACTATTTCAAATCTGTTTTTTCCCCTGTTTTTCATTGTTGTTATGTCCAGATATAATTGACTCATGACTAACACACATATTTGGATATTGCTTGTAAACATGGTGCAAAATAGATGGTGAATTATTTCCACATGGATGTGAAGCTTTTCTTCAGATGGTCAAAGTTTAGTCTGTGAGAAACTCAATCTCAGATGATTTATTAAGCCTTTATTAAATACGCCCTTTCTGTAATAACACATCTGTAATCTGTAATAAGTGTAATTATTTGGTTTAATTTTGCCAAAAAAAATGCCATTGACTTATATTTAGTGCCCTTATAATCAGAGAAAAACTGACTAAAATGAATGATTATGACATGATGAAATACTAAATTTAAAGGATATTTTCGTCAAAAGTCAAAAACTTTGAGTAAAAACACTGGAACTGGCATGAGAGCCTAGATTAACTCTTTTGAAATTATAGTTTTAAAAACTTTTGTTTAGAAATAAATGCACTTTGTTAACACCCAGGTTTTGTGGGTAAGGAATGAGGCACAGAGTTCAATGGGCTTTTATTTGAAATAAATAAAAAAAACAAAAAAGAAACAAAAAGTATCCCATAGGGGAAACCACACTGGCAAGGCAGGAGACGAGACCAGACAGGACAAGGCTTAGCAGAGCCGGACACGAGGGATACATACAATGACAAACTGACACAGGACTGAGAACACAAGGAGAATAAATAGGAGAGAAAATGAGGTTAAAGGGTTAGTTCACCCAAAAATTCTGTCATTAATTACTCACCCTCATGTCGTTCCACACCCGTAGGACCTTCATTCATTTTCAGAACACAAATTAAGATGTTTTTGATAAAATCCAATGGCTCAGTGAGGTCTGCATCGCCAGCAATGACACTCCCTTTTTCAATGCCCAGAAAGCTACTAAAGACATATTTAAAACAGTCATGTGACTACAGTGGTTCAACCTTAATGTTATGAAGCGACTAGAATACTTTTTGTTGTCCAAAAAAAAAACTAAATAGCAACTTTATTCAACATTATCTAGTGATGGGCGATTTCAAAACACTGCTTCATGAAGCTTTAAAGCTTTAAGAATCTTTTGTTTCAAATCAGTGGTTCAGAGTGTGTATCAAACTGCCAAAGTCACATGACCTATTGAAGTTTCAAAACACTTATGATGTAACGAAGCTTTTTTTACTGAAATCGTGATTTTCAGTCACTATTTTGTTATTTTTGGCACACAAATAGTATTCTCTTCGTTTTATAATATTGAGGTTGAACCACTGTAGTCACATGAACTGTTTTAAATATGTCTTTAGTAGCTTTCTGGGCATTGAAAAAGGCCTCACTGAGCCATCAGATTTTATCAAAAATATCTTCATTTGTGTTCTGAAGATGAACGAAGGTCTAACGGGTGTGGAACGACATGAGCGTGAGTAATTAATGACAGAATTTTCATTTTTGGGTGAACTAATGAACTGGCAAATGAACTAATAATCAGGCAAAAAGAATAGCGGGGTTAAGACTATAGACACTGGAGCACATGGCACATAGAAACAAACAAAACAAAGCCATGTGCTCACACAAAACATGACACAAGAACACACAGACAAAAAGAAATTGCCGCCTGTGTGACAACATGAAAGCATGTGGCTGATGAAGACTCGAGCCGCGTGCTACATACTGTAGAACATGACAACATAAGAACGTCTGGCCAATGAAAACATCAACCAGGCGCTCAACAAAAACACACCAGACAAGAATGTCCGAATGCCGAAAATGATTTGAAAACAAACTACACCAAACTGCCACCATGCTACAAACTTACAACATATCACACAGAGGAAAACATGTACAGCTCGAACGAACTCCAACCCACACGCTCACACAAAGACAAAACGAAAGGAGTGCCGGAGCTCTGTCACCAAACCAAGAATAAACCAGACAGAAGTGACAGAACCCTGACATTTGTTCTTTCCAAAAATGAAATTTCTGTCATTAATTACTCACTCTCATGTCGTTCCACACCTATAAGACTTCAGTTAATCTTCAGAACACAAATTAAGATATTTTTGATAAAAACCAAGGATTTCTGAACCACACATAGGCAGGAAGGTCATTGCACTTTTTGAGGTCCAGAAAGGTATTAAGACATTGTTAAAACAGTTCATGTGACTGCAGTGGTTCAACCTTAATTTTATGAAGCGACGAGACTACATTTTGAGTGCAAAAACAAAACAAAAATAACAACTTTATTCAACAATCTCTTTGTTTTTGTGCACAAAAAGTATTCTTGTTGCTTCATAACATTAAGGTTGAACCACTGCAGTCATGTTGACTATTTCAACCATGTCTTTAGTACCTTTTTGGACCTCAAAGGTGCAATGATTTTGCTGCCAATGTGTGGTTCAGAAACCTTTGGATTTCATCAAAAATATCTTAATTTGTGTTCTGAAGATGACCGAAGGGTGTGAGTGATTAATGACAGAAATGACATTTTGGGGTGAATTAACCCTTTAATAAATGCACAATGTTTCCAAAGTCATTGAGTAATCGTGTTAAATAATCGACCTCTATATTGACCAAAATAATTGCGATTAGGTTTTTTGCCATAATCAAGCAGCCCTACACCATGAGACAAATTTTGTCAATTACTTCCCTACAATAATATAGTAGCTAAAATGTTTTTAAATGTTCTCTGTCTGCAGACGTTGGGTCAGTAGAAGGCTTGGCGTATCACAGAGCCTGGGACACTTTATACTGGACCAGTTACACCACGTCCACCATCACCCGTCACACTGTAGACCAGAGCCGCTGGGGTGCTTTCGACCGGGACAACGTAGTGACCATGTCAGGAGATGACCATCCGCGGGCCTTCGTCCTGGATGAATGTCAGAAGTGAGTGTCCCAATTTCTTCATTTCACAACAAACAACTTTCAGCAGTGGAGAAACAACATTCACAATCATTAACCGTTCCCTTTTGGACTCAATTGTTTGTGATTGACTCACATTCCTCTGCTGTTCTCCAGCTTGATGTTTTGGACCAACTGGAATGAGCAGTCTCCCAGTATCATGCGTGCTCAGCTGTCTGGTGCCAACGTCCTTGTGATCATCGGCAGTGACATTCGCACTCCTAATGGACTCGCCATCGACCATCGTGCGGAGAAGCTCTATTTCTCGGATGCTACGCTTGATAAGATCGAGCGTTGCGAGTATGACGGCACCCATCGTTATGTAAGTTGGAACTTGAACCCATGAGTGTCCAATTTTGTTCAACTTGCATCATGACACTACAACTAATACTGGTTTATCATGCACTGGTCAGTTTTGGGCTTTCTTATAATGTTGTTTCAGACTAGTAGGAAGAAAAGTACACTTTTAAGTGTTTATTTTATTGCAGTTTAGCTGTTTGCATCTCTAGATTTCAATTACAATACATATCTTTAAAGACCATGGGCCCTTTTTTAACTATCTAAGCGCATGGTCTGAAGCGCATGGTGCAGGTGCACTTAGAGCATGTCTGAATCCACTTTTGCTGATTTAACAATGGAAAAAAAGATTGCTGCATGGTCCAAAAGTGTCTCTTAATGAGTCATGGGTGTGTTTTGGGTGTAACGTACAATAAACCAATGAGAATGTCATATCTCATTTCCTTTAAAAGAGAGTTGCGCTTGCTCCATAGCGGATTCACTATTTACATGGTGGAATTTGCAAGTGGAAAGACTGAATGCTTCTCCAGAGAGCAATCCTTTTATTTTTAATATTTGGCATGTTTTTGTGTTGCTGCACGCCCCTGTCTATGTAATAAGCAGGGTGTACGCGTGTTGTGCACCCGCATATTGGTGCATATTACTAACGTGCTCTTTAAATAACAAAAATACTACGCCATTGACTTTAGACCAGGTTTTTGTTGGTCAATAGCGCAGTCGTTTTCAGCAACATGCCAACAATGCACCTGAACACACCTCGTTTTCAGACCAAGAATGAGTCAATTTACAAACCCGATTCCAAAAAAGTTGGGACACTGTCCAAATTGTGAATAAAAACAGAATGCAATGATGTGGAAGTTTCAAATTTCAATATTTTATTCAGAATACAACATAGATGACATATCACATGTTTAAACTGAGAAAATGTATCATTATAAGGGAAAAATAAGTTGATTTTAAATTTCACGGCATCAACACATCTCAAAAAAAGTTGGGACAAGGCCATGTTTACCACTGTGTGGCATCCCCTCTTCTTTTTATAACAGTCTACAAACGTCTGGGGACTGAGGAGACAAGTTGCTCAAGTTTAGGAATAGGAATGTTGTCCCATTCTTGTCTAATACAGGCTTCTAGTTGCTCAACTGTCTTAGGTCTTCTTTGTCTCATCTTCGTCTTTATGATGCACCAAATGTTTTCTATGGGTGAAAGATCTGGACTGCAGGCTGGCCATTTCAGTACCCGGATCCTTCTTCTACGCAGCCATGATGTTGTAATTGATGCAGTGATGTTGGAAAATGCAAGGTCTTCCCTGAAAGAGACGATGTCTGGATGGGAGCATATGTTGTTCTAGAACTTGGATATACCTTTCAGCATTGATGGTGCCTTTCCAGATGTGTAAACTGCCCATGCCACACGCACTCATGCAACCCCATACCATCAGAGATGCAGGCTTCTGAACTGAGCGCTGATAACAACTTGGGTTGTCCTTGTCCTCTTTAGTCCGGATGACATGGCGTCCCAGTTTTCCAAAAAGATCTTCACATTTTGATTCGTCTGACCACAGAACAGTTTTCCACTTTTCCACAGTCCATTTTAAATGAGCCTTGGCCCAGAGAAAAAGCCTGCGCTTCTGGATCATGTTTAGCTTCTTTTTTAACCTATAGAGTTTTAGCCGGCAACGGCGAATGGCACGGTGGATTGTGTTCACCAACAATGTTTTCTGGAAGTATTCCTGAGCCCATGTTGTGATTTCCATTACAGTAGCATTCCTGTATGTGATGCAGTGCCGTCTAAGGGCCCGAAGATCACGGGCTCCAGTATGGTTTTCCGGCCTTGACCCTTACGCACTGAGATTGTTCCAGATTCTCTGAATCTTTGGATGATATTATGCACTGTAGATGATGATAACTTCAAACTCTTTGCAATTTTTCTCTGAGAAACTTCTTTCTGATATTGTTCCACTATTTTTGGCCGCAGCATTGGGGGAATTGGTGATCCTCTGCCCATCTTGACTTCTGAGAGACACTGCCACTCTGAGAGGCTCTTTTTATACCCAATCGTGTTGCCAATTGACCTAATAAGTTGCAAATTGGTCCTCCAGCTGTTCCTTATATGTACATTTAACTTTTCCGGGCTCTAAATGCTACCTGTCCCAACTTTTTTGGAATGTGTAGCTCTCATGAAATCCAAAATGAGCCAATATTTGGCATGACACTTCAGAATGTCTCACTTTCAACATTTGATATGTTATCTATATTCTATTGTGAATAAAATATAATTTTACGAGATTTGTAAATTAATGTATTCCTTTTTTATTCACAATTTGTACAGTTTCCCAACTTTTTTGGAATGGGGTTAGTATTAAAATGAAAATAATATAATTTATCACAATTATTTCTGGGGAAAAACCAAAATAGTTATCGTGTCAGGCCTGTGAAATATTCAACTTCAAAATGGAAAACATTTAAAATTGTAACATTTCTACAAACTGAGTGGCTACTCTGTATTTGTCTTGACGTCTGTAGGTGGTTCTGAAGAACGAGCCAGTGCATCCCTTCGGTTTGGCCGTGTATGGTGACCACATCTTCTGGACAGACTGGGTCCGCAGAGCTGTCCTCAGAGCCGACAAATATGTTGGAGGAGACATGAAGGTGTTAAGAGCTGATATCCCACAACAGCCCATGGGGATAGTCGCTGTGGCCAACGACACAAATAGCTGTAAGTGAACGAACGCAACGGCAGCGTGGTCAAGAGTGCCTCACAGTGTCCTGTCATCTCAACCGCGTAATTATGTGCCAAAAGTAATCTGTGATTGTCTCAGAACCAAGAAGAGCTCTATAATGCTCGCGAATGACACCATCACACACAATCAATATCTTTCATCATGCTTCTCTAAGTGTGATAGAAGCAATTCTCAAGCACTCAAACCCCCACAGACAACATCTCTGAAGACCTCTATTTACTGTCCTCCCAACTAACCGAACCGAAACCGAAAAAATAGCAAATAATGATAGATTTGAGAACAAAGAACTCTTTCATGTTTACTTTAAAATCCTCATATCATAGAACATTTTGATGTCTTGACATATTCTAATATTAAGAGCTCTCTCTCCAATTCACCCTGAACTTCTACTGAAATTATTCTGCAAAGAAAAACTATGAGCTCATCAGACTTGCCCTAATGAATAACAGTGAACTGAACTACATCCGTATGTCTGGGTTAGCCAATCACAACAGAGGTCATTTACATACAGAGGTCTTAAAGGTACAGTAGCGAGAACAGCCCGTTTAACTGAGAGTCACAGAGTGGGTATGAAATGGCCATTAAATGCTAAATGATAAGAATCATGGATTCAGTTAGATTTTAAAGTAGCAAAACATTCTTTAGCATTGCCTACATATAGTAGGACTTGTAAATCACAGCATACAGACATCTTAAAAAAGGTTTATGTGTACCTGGAAGAAATTATACAGTATTGTTATCACTTTAATAACTGTCAGTAATATTAGCAAACATTATTAAGTTACACTACCATTCAATTTTTTTTTTTGTTTTTGTTTTAATTAATCAAGGATGCATCAAATTAATCAAAAGCGACAGTGAAGACATTTATAATGTTAAAAAGATTAACTTTATGCTTTATATTACACATGTCATGGTTTCTACAATAAGCTGAATCAACACTGTTTTCAACATTGATAGTAATCAGAAATGCTTTTTGAGCAGTAAATCATCATATTAGAATGATTTCTGAAGGATCATGTGACACTGAAGACTGGAGTAATGATGCTGAAAATGATTACAGGAATTATATTTTGCAATATATTCACATAGAAAACATGTAAAGTGACATGTATCTGATGCAATAAAGCCACTCCCCCTGTATCTCTCACTCCAAATTAAATCAGTTTATAGTAAACATTTTAGAGACAAAATTGCTCAACATTTGCTGTTAATTATTCATTATATTTATATTAAATAAATTAAAATTATGAATAATTCATGAGATATTCATATAATTAGGCCTATTAAATTAATTGACAATATTAAACTTTGCTTTTAAATTAAAGTAAATATAATGCATGCATAATATATAAAGCTTTTAAACAGATTAAGCTTACATGTATTCTTTTGACCTCTTTGTGAAACTATATCAATTATTTGGTCTATTTCTTTGATTCACATGCATTGGTATAGTCAGATATTTTCTTTCAGCTGCCTTCTCAAACTTTCACTGCAGCAGTGTTTATTCCTGTTTTGTAAATGCTTTTAATTATATATTTTTCATAACGATCTCTTAATCTTCGGAAGAGACATGAATTGCGCGGCTCTCTCGTGAGACGTGAATCAAACTGGCGTTCTCTTTGTTCCGTGTGAATGGCTGTTTGCCGCACGTGTCACACTTTCAGTTGCACGTGCTTTTCAAACTCTGGATTAAACCTGAGTTGACAGAGAAAGTTTATACCGAGCGTTGTGCAACATCTGATCCTGATCTAAACCAGGTTGAATTTATCTGGATTTGTCAACTCCAAACCTACTCTGAAACTCAGAGTTTGTTCAACTAGCTTCATGCAACAGGCCACAGAACACAAATTAAGATGTTTTTAATTAAATCCGAGTCATTTCTGTCCCTCCTTTGAACATCTATGCAACTTTGATGCTTCAAGAACGTCATAAGAGATCGTAAAACTAATCCATATGAATCGAGCAGTTTAGTCCAAATTTTCTGAAGAGACTTGATCACTTTATATAATGAATAGATTTAATGTAGGCTTTTATTCACATATAAACATTGATCAGTGAACATAAACAGAAGCACGCACAAGAACGAACCTCATTGGTTCTTCAAACATGCTGCATAATGAATGAACTTCTTTGGTTCTCACACGCCAAGCAGTTTATCATATTTTATTTATTTTTATAAGGTTCACCTTTTAACTATAGGCTGATTCTTCTGCAGTCTGGCTGCACAGAAAATCCCATCTGCACTCCACTGTGAGGACTGAGTGTTTACATCTGTGTGCTGTGAATAGGAAACAGTTTTCTGTAAATCTGTGTGCAAATGGGCAGTGAATGTTAAGTGGGTTATTTGTATCTGTTTGTGTGTTTCATGAAGGGGTGCATAATGAGTACACATAATGCTTATTGTGACCTCTCAATGTCAAGAGCTTCAGAGGATGGTACATTCCTGTGTGTGTGTGTGTGTGTGTGTGTGTGTGTGTGTGTGTGTGTGTGTGTGTGTGTGTGTGTGTGTGTGTGTGTGTGTGTGTGTGTGTGTGTGTGTGTGTGTGTGTGTGTGTGTGTGTGTGTGTGTGTGTGTGTGTGTGTGTGCGTGCAGGTGAGTTCTCGCCCTGTCGGGTGAATAATGGCGGCTGTCAGGATCTGTGTCTGCTCACATCAGATGGACGGGTCAACTGCAGCTGCCGCGGAGAGAGGAAACTGCTGGAGGACAACACCTGCATAGGTGAGATACCGCCGACCAATCACAGGCTCAATACATCATATGTCTGCTTATGCTATTAATGTCATTACAACACAGTGCTCACAGATTTCTGTCCTTCTCTTGCTCTAGTTCATCCTACCAAAGCTTTCAAGCTTCAAAAAGAGATTGTAAAAGTAATTGCGTGTACTATGTTAATAGTTGGCATCTTGTGTCCTTCAGCTCAGAACACGTCATGCAGCAGTATGGACGACTTTGAGTGTGGTAATGGAGACTGCATCAAATACACACTCACCTGTGACGGCATGGCCCACTGCAAAGACAAGTCAGATGAGAAGCAGTCCTACTGCAGTGAGTGTGTGTGTTATGAATGTTCACAGCGCTTGTGAAGTCCACGTGTCGCTCTAACAGTCTGTGTTTGTGTTCAGCTAACCGTGTGTGTAAGAAGGGCTATAAGCGCTGTGTGAACGGACGCTGTGTCGGACACAGTTCCTGGTGTAACGGCCGGGATGATTGCGGCGATAACTCTGACGAACTCTTCTGTAATGGTAAGATCGCCTGTTCATATGCACTATATATCTGTATCTCCTCCTTTGCATGAGATTTTCTCCTTCCATCGCTACGCTACCGTTTAAAAGTTTGGAATAATTACGATTTTATAATGATTTTGAATGAACTGATCATCAAGGCATTTAATTGATCAAAAATACAGGATAACAGTAATATTGTGAAACATTATTAGAATTTAAAATAGCTGTTTTATCCTATATAATGTTGGAACTTTCTGAGGTTGTATAGTTTTATTTCTCCTCCCCCTTTATCAGTGCTCTGATGTTTTTGTCTTTTGGATTGTAAAGCATTTTTCATGTTTCAAAATAAAATGAAACAAGAAAAGACAACACTTAAACGTGCAATATGTAGGAATTTTGCAGTAAAATATCCCAAATCCACTAGGTCAGTGTTATATATTTTGTTCACTTGAGTACTTACAATATCCCAAATGTTTGCAACTAATTGTGATTTTAACCAAGGCTCTGGGACGTGTGAGGAGTCGCTTGTCAATTGCGTCATACCCGCGTTACCCTCGGTTTCCGGTTTTATTATGTAGAAACCATGGAAACACCAAAGACACTTTAATATTTACATGTTTTAATAGACAAGGGAACATCTGTTCTGATATATTTATAGACAGAAAACTAATTATTGTTATATAGCTCAACACATTTAGTCTTATTGTTTAAATCTAATTTTCTTGATTTTTTGCGATGCTTCACCACGCCTCAGAGAAAACACTATTTTGTGAAGTAGCTAACATAGCATAATCAGATGCAGCTTTATTTTTAGTAACAGTAATACAGCATTTTCTCCATCATACAATACGTTTTAAAATTAATTGCATGCCATTGATCAACACGATCATCCAGCATTTAATATGATATTGTAAAATGGATCTATCTTACTGCAGTGTGTAACAGTGTCTCACAGCAGCCGCCGAGCGAACGCACAGAGTAACGTTATAACATCATTTAACACTCTCAAATGTGTCTAATATGATAAACAGAGCTGCGTTACCTCATACTCATGACCGGAAAAGCGGCAGCGGCGCCGGCGACTGTGTCATAATAAAAGTCCCACTGCTCGTGAGGCGTGTGTTGATCAATCGCTCCAGCTCCTCGTTCAGCTCCACAACACTCGCTCCTGCTCTGCTTCACACTGAAGTAACGGTAATAATCACATCCATGAACATGATTTCTGACCGAGTCCAATCCCTATTCTTTTGCACCGTACGTTGAGATGGAGACCACATGTTCCAAGATTCCGCGCTCAAACTTGGCGTCATCAAGCTACGCCTTTGTTTTGAATAGGCCTCTAGCGACCAGAAAATATTACATAGTGCACCTTTAATGGGTGAAATGTCATATTTTGCCCCAAAATCAAAAGAAATCAATAGGAATCATTAGAGATTTTTTGAACATTTGGTCAGTTTCATTGTCACTGGCCTGTGATGTCTGCATAGTTAAAGAATATTAGTATAATAATTATAGACTAGTAGTAGAATATTCTTTGACTCATGCAGATTAAATGTTTTGCAGCTGACCAGAGAAATTATTAGCAACATGCAATATTTCTTGGGAAAAAAATTGTCGAAATCACAATCAATCAATCATTGTATTTCAGTAATTATTAGAGAAATAGATTTAAAATCACCATGAAATGTTCCCTAGATTCAAAAATTGAATTTACCTTGGCATAGTTGAATAGCAAGAGTTCAGTGCATGGAAATAACATACAGTGAGTCTCAAACTCCATTGTTTTCTCCTTCTTATATAAATCTCATTTGTTTAAAAGACTTCCGACGAACAGGGGAATCTCAACATAACACCAACTGTTACGTAACAGTCCTGATCATTAATATGTACGCCCCCAATATTTGCATATGCCAGCTCATGTTCAAGGCATTAGACAAGGGCAGCCAGTATTAACTTCTGGATCTGAGCACAGCTGAATCATCAGACTAGGTAAGCAAGCAAGAACAATAGCGAAAAATGGCAGATGGAGCAATAATAACTGACATGATCCATGATATCATGATATTTTTAGTGATATTTGTAAATTGTCTTTCTAAATGTTTTGTTAGCATGTTGCTAATGTACTGTTAAATGTGGTTAAAGTTACCATCGTTTCTTACTGTATTTACAGAGACAAGAGCCGTCGCTATTTTCATTTTTAAACACTTGCAGTCTGTATAATTCATAAACACAACTTCATTCTTTATAAATCTCTCCAACAGTGTAGCATTAGCCGTTAGCCACGGAGCACAGCCTCAAACTCATTCAGAATCAAATGTAAACATCCAAATAAATACTATACTAACATGATCCGAAGCATGCATGCAGCATGAATGACGAACATCTTGTAAAGATCCATTTGATGGTTATATTAGCTGTGTGAACTTTGTAAATGCACTGTATTATAGAGTCGCAAGCTCGGTGGGGCAGGGAGTGAGAGATTTAAAGGGCCAGCAGCCCTGAATCGGTGCATAGTTAATGATGCCCCAAAATAGGCAGTTAAAAAAATTAATTAAAAAAAATCTATGGGGTATTTTGAGCTGAAACTTCACAGACACATTCAGGGGACACCTTAGACTTATATTACATCTTGTAAAAAAATGTTCAATGACACCTTTAAGAATAATGGGAATTACCGCAAAAAATTATACATCTGCACATATAACAATATGAAATTATGAATTGGGAAGAATATGTGCTAAAATGTGCTAAATTGTCATTGAAATGGTCCTAAAATATGTTACATTCTATTTTGTATTTATAATTATTTTTTTATTTTTTTCCCTCACGTTTTTGTGAGTTTTACACTTTTCTGACTGTACTGTTTTGTGTGTGTTGTACTGTAGCAACCCTGTGCACGGCGGATCAGTTTCAGTGCAGAGGCGGATCATGTGTGTCAAACTCCAGTCGCTGTAATCAGGTGCTGGACTGTGAGGACGCCAGCGATGAAATGAACTGCTGTAAGTTCCAAACATTCACTTACATGAAGATGAACAATAACTGTATCTGTGGCATGCTGTTGATTACAACAGACAATCACACATTTACAGTAATGCACTTGTAAGTGAAAATCTGCATTTATTTTTTTATTTTATTTTTTTTAGTTTATCCTAAACTAAAATAAACATTAGCAACACCTTCCTTAAAAGTTGCACATCCTGTTCTTTGATTTCTTAAGCCTGTGTCTTTTTTTTTTCCAGTGGCTTCTGATTGTTCCAGTTATTTCCGTCTGGGTGTGAAAGTCGACACCTATCAGCGGTGTGAGTTCACTACACTGTGTTACGCTCCGTCATGGGTCTGTGACGGCGCTAATGACTGCGGAGACTATTCAGATGAGACCAACTGCCCAGGTAAACACACATGCATGCGTTCAGAGGTGTGCAGCCTTTTAAAGACCCTGTAAAAAAGCTGTCCTTTCCATTTAAAGCAATGCAATTAAAATCTTGATAAGAAATGTTTGTGTTTTTATTCAAATCTATGAAGTTTAATTGCAGACTTTTGGGATCTTAGAATATATGAGCACAGTTTAAACGCCCCAATATATTCATGGTGAAGTACTTTTTTGTTCATTTAGTGGTAAAAGAACTTTATAATATCTTTCCCACCGACGCTGCTGAGAGTGAGGTTCAGAAAGCATCAGATCATAGATGTTGATGTTTGCACCAGCTCTGTAATTCAGCTCTCCAGTCACGTCACGTTTATTTATACAGCTCTTTATACAATAGATTGCTTTAAAGCAGCAGATTACTGGTTTTAAACATAAAAGACAGGGTCAGTGTCACTTTCATTTAGAATTACAGCTACAGTTTCTGTGTGTTCATGTTTTTTTTTTTTACTCGCGTCTGACTTCAACTAACCGAACAGAAGAAATGAACCAGACAAGATTTACACCTACAGTCAAAAAACTGATTCAGATTCTACCGTTATATATTTAGCATTACAACACAACCTGAGACAAAAGCTTGTGTTTTTTGCATGATGATATGGACAGGCAGAAACATAAATTGGCTGCTATGCCACGGACCACTGGTAGTTTCAAGGGTTTTACCAACCAACTTTTCCGGAAAGTTATCTTTGACTCCTGAAACAAACTCCAATTGAAGTTCGTTTTGTGAAAAACGTATGAAGCCAAGGATTAAGAGATCTAAAAATCCTTTATTTACCCGTGGCTTAAATAATTGAATGAGCCTTCATCAGGCATCACACTGTTTTTGAATCATTTAAGCCATGAGTAAATAAAGTGCTTTTAGATCTTTTAATCCTGAGTGTCTTGGCTTCAAATGTTTTTCATGGAATAAACTATAGCTTATCTAAAGAGCACCATGCGAAGAAGTAGCACTCTCTGCATTCTTCTTTATGAATCCAAGGAAGTTTGCTTTGGCCCAATTTTGTTCAAAATGACGTCACACCAGTTGTTTCTTCGATTTTGCTTGAACTATATCAGACTGTTGATTGCTGAAATCTTTTCTGAAACTTCAGAAAAGACACATACTATATGACATCAATCAATTCCGGCCACTTTCTTATAAAGAAAAAATGTAGAGAAAATGATCTTTTTTTTCCCTGTAATTTCCTCTAAGAAAATATTTGATTAAGAAGTGATTCACCATGTCAGGCAATACACACACACAACCTCTAAACTCACTTGTCTCTTGTTTCTTTTTACACATCAGATAAGAAAAAGAGAAAATGTCCATCAAACTTCTTTGCTTGTCCCAACGGCCGCTGTATCCCCATGAGCTGGACCTGCGACAAGGAGAACGACTGTGAGAACGGAGATGACGAGGCGCACTGTGGTGAGCTGCACACGTCTTAGTTTCTCTGCCATCCTGGGGATTTTCCATTGACCTTTACTGTGCTTGATTTATGCGCGTTTGTTAACTCTTTTCCCGCCCAGCGCCAGCATTTTTGGTAATTTCCACAAAACTTTCATGGCCCCCAGAATATCTGATCATGCAATATATCAGAAGAAAGAACGCAGCCTCTGCCTTGCATAAAAAAAGCAACATTTAGAACAAAAAGCTGAGAAAATTGCGTTTTTGTCAATGATCACATTCAAAACGATGATGAAAACACAGATGGAGTAGATCGAAACCCCCGAATGGGTTCCACATTTCATTCAGTAACATTAGGCAGTTTTGATTTATATTCTGTTTAATGATGCTTATATTCTGTTTGATGATCACATTAGCAGCAGCAATGCTTCTATCGCTTGTTTCTGCTTCTTCTTTTCCTGTGTTTTGATCAGGAGATTATGTACTCTTTTAGAAGATGCGTTAGCGCCCCCTACAGTATAACATTGAAGACTTGGATTGCCAGAAAATTCTGTCAATGGCAGGGAAAGTGTTCAGACATTATTGAGTAGTATGTTTATTAAGAGGTTTTGCCGACATTGACGACTGCTTACATTTGGTAATCAAAATGGGGACCTGCCAGAAACAGCTTCTGGAAGGGGAACACACATGGGGCGGGGCTTGATTTTGTTCGTGGGGAATTGATTGGATGGTTGTGGTTAAATCAACTCAAAGAACATATGGTCCCTCTCTACATAGAGTTTAAATAACACTGAAGCAGAGTTAAAGTTAATATGATGATAATATGCTGTTTGTTGAGTTTAATCAGATCTTGAGAGATTTAATATCTTTTATCTTCAGTTGATTTCATCTAAGGCTGTGGCAAGTCATTTGTACTTATTGTGTTTCTCTTCAGTGATTCTGCTTGTTAACAGCAGGTGTTCATCACTAATGCTCAATCATAACTTAATTATTCTTATTAACTTTAACTCTGCTTTAGTGTTACTTTAACACTATATAGAGAGGGACCATATGTAATTTGCTGTGTATTAGTGCAGTGTATCTCAAACTGGGGTATGCGTACCCCTGGGGGTACGTGAGGTGACAAAAGGGGGTACGCGAACAAAATGCGGAGTTGTTAATTTAACTCTACCATACCTTAAAAAAATATTATTATTGAGCATGTATTTCTAGCTGGCAAAATGCCGTAAATCCATTACATTTAATCAAATTACCTCATGTTTTGCAGTCTAAAATGACTGTATCCACACAAGCAGCATGCATATGATAGATTGCGTGCAGTCTGCTGCTGCCTTAAATCGCGCTATATTACTGCCGTTTTCGACAGTGCACCTTTGTAAAAGTGGGGATTTAGCACTTGCATGAAGAACAAATATACACACAGGTAGTGGATTTATATCAATTTAAGACTCAAACTTTCTTCGATACAGAAACATACCTTGTTTGAGTTCTTGTATTTAATGTTGATAACAAGGAAGAATGCAATTGTTCCCAAATATCCACATGACTGGTGAGTCATGGTAAAAAAACAAAACGTACATTTTAAACACAGTACTGTCAGTATTTTTGCAACGAAAAAACATTTCTAAGGAAAACCAGAGCAGAACTACAACACACGAATGCGGCTTTGAACGAATCGTGAGAGTCAATGATTCAATGATTCATTCACAGCCACTTGCTCCGTTACTGAATGAATGACTCGATGACTCATAAAAACAGTGACTTGCTGCCACCTACTGGCAGTTTTAGTTTAATATTTAAAAGTATCACTTCGTTTTACCATCATTGCCTATTTCTCTATTAAACATTTTTTTATTTAAAACATTATTTATTTTATAAAGTTATTCATTAACGTAAAAATATGCACTGGAAAATTAATTTAGGGGGCAAATATTGTCCCTTAATGGAAAAGGTGTGACTGCAGTCGAAGTGGAAGAGAGGGGGTACGCAGAGGGATGGGAATCCCTTCAGGGGGTACTCCACGCTAAAAAGTTTGAGAACCACTGTATTAGTGGATCTAATGTGAGTGACAGGTTGCCCCGCCCTCATCATCAGAGAAGAGATGCTGCAAGAGGGAGAGGAAGATATTCTGATTCAAGATTACGAGGAACATGAATTTAACACAATAATGATGTGAACGGATAAATCATTTATAATAAACACTGCAATATTCCATTAAAAAAAAGAACAAGAATTGTCCATTTTGATTTTAAGAACATACAAACGCGCTTTCAGATCTGCACAGTTCATTTGAGTTTTCCCAGAATCTTTTAAATATGTTCTGTCTCTGAAGAATCTTTTGAATAATTCACTAATGGATTGTTTAATGATTCTGCTCAGATAAGTTCTGCTCAGCGACGCAGTTTGAGTGCGGGAATCATCGCTGTATTTCCAGCAGCTGGGTGTGTGACGGAGCGGACGACTGTGGAGATGGAACAGATGAGGACAGCAGATGCAGTGAGTGCTGATCCTGAAAAACAGAATGAAATGGAACATTTTAAAGTAACAAATAGCGTGACTGATGAATCACAGAGATTACAATTTTCATCCAAGGTCAAAAATCACTTTAATTTTCTCTTAATATCCATTTCAGCATCAGTTCTTTTCTCAGTGTCTGAAACAGTTCAATCAAAGATTCTGTCTCTCTAAACCCCGCCTTTTTGATAGATGCTCTGCTCTGATTGGTCAGATGGCCCAGTCTGTTGTGATTGGTTGACCACTCAGCTACAACTACAGTGTGTATTTTGAGACACAAAGTAGATGTTGTTCACAGGCAGCCATTTAAGACCATAGACTGGCATTATGCAAATTAGTTACAAACCTACGCAGTAGAAGTGAGACTGGAATTACTGACGACTCGTTTCAGCAGTTCAGAATCGAGACAAAAACTCCATTTATCTGCACTTCGATCTTTGAAACCTTGCAGACCTTTTACATTCACAAACATAAAAGATATGTCAAAAGCATAATAGGGGTGCTTTAACATAATAATTTACATTAAATTATTCTAGAAATTGTTTTATGTGTTGGTGAATCATGTGTGTTTTTGACTCAGAGAATAAAACGTGCAGTGCAGACGCGTTCCAGTGTCCCGACTCACACAAGTGTGTCCCGCAGCGCTGGGTGTGTGACGGCGACAGAGACTGTCCGGACGGAGCCGACGAGAGTGTGAAGGCCGGCTGTGGTGAGTGGTCAAATACATCACTTGCTTTTGTGCAAATACTCTGAAAATCTCTCCTGCTAAACATGTTTGTGTGTATCATTGTTTCTTGTTTTTGCTCAGTGTTCAATAACACGTGTAAAGCAGGAGAGTTCATGTGCCAGAACAGACAGTGTATCCCAAAACACTTTGTGTGTGACCATGACAACGACTGCGGTGACGGATCCGATGAATCTCAGGAGTGCGGTGCGTTCATGATTCTTTCAAACAAGATAATTATGAGATGATTAGCTTATAATTAGCAAACAATGAGATAATAATGGCGAATGATTTGTAAGATGTCACGATACTTGACTCTCACTTGAATTAAATCAACTCTTTAGTCAATACGAAATGAAATAAGTACAGAAGAGGCATCTGTTTACATTTGTTCAGAGTGTGTGTATACATAAACTGTCTCTCTAATAGCACCATTAAATGACTTGCATTTTTAAAACATTGCAACATTACAATACAGTGTATATGGCCTAAAGGTGTGCTCACACGAGACATTCATATGGAAATGAATGCAGGAGAGGGGAAGTACAAGGACATGTAAAGAAATTTCATTCAAGCCCGGCCTAGACCATGACTTCACAATATCTATGGAAGCTTGTTTTCTGCCACTAAATAAAAAGTAAAAAAGGTAATTGCGAATTTTATCTCATAATTCAGACTTTTTTTCCTCACAGTTGTGACATATAAGCTCACAATTACGAGAAATAAAGTCACAATTGCGATTTATAATGTCAGAATTGCGGGATATTGACTCACAATTATGAGAAATAAAGTCTGAATTGCGAGATATAAACTCAAAATTGCAAGAAATAAAGTCAGAATCGTGAGAAATAATGTCAGAATTGTGAGAAATAAAGTCAGAATTGTGTTATAGAGTCACAATTGCAAGAAATGAAGTCAGAATTGCGAGTTAAAGTCAGAATTGCGAGTTATAAAGTCAGAATTGAGTTATAAAGTCAGAATTGCGAGTTAAAGTCAGTATTGCGAGATATAAAGTCAGAATTGCGAGTTAAAGTCAGAGTTGTGAGTTATAAAGTCAGAATTGCGAGATATAAAGTCAGAGTTGTGAGTTATAAAGTCAGAATTGCGAGATATAAAGTCAGAATTGCGAGATATAAAGTCAGAGTTGCGAGTTAAAGTCAGAATTGTGAGTTATAAAGTCAGAGTTGTGAGTTATAAAGTCAGAATTGTGAGTTATAAAGTCAGAGTTGTGAGTTATAAAGTCAGAGTTGTGAGTTATAAAGTCAGAATTGCGAGTTAAAGTCAGTATTGCGAGTTAAAGTCAGAATTGTGAGTTATAAAGTCAGAATTGCGAGTTATAAAGTCAGAATTGCGAGTTAAAGTCAGTATTGCGAGTTAAAGTCAGAATTGTGAGTTATAAAGTCAGAATTGTAAGTTATAAAGTCAGAATTGCGAGTTATAAAGTCAGTATTGCGAGTTAAAGTCAGTATTGCGAGTTAAAGTCAGAATTGTGAGTTATAAAGTCAGAATTGCGAGTTAAAGTCAGTATTGCGAGTTAAAGTCAGTATTGCGAGTTAAAGTCAGAATTGTGAGTTATAAAGTCAGAATTGCGAGTTAAAGTCAGAATTGTGAGTTATAAAGTCAGAATTGCGAGTTATAAAGTCAGTATTGCGAGTTAAAGTCAGTATTGCGAGTTAAAGTCAGTATTGCGAGTTAAAGTCAGAATTGCGAGTTATAAAGTCAGTATTGCGAGTTAAAGTCAGTATTGCGAGTTAAAGTCAGAATTGCGAGTTATAAAGTCAGAATTGCGAGATAAAGTCAGTATTGCGAGATAAAAGTCAGAATTGCGAGAAATAAAGTCAGAGTTGCAAGAAATGAAGTCAGAATTGCGAGTTAAAGTCAGAATTGCGAGTTATAAAGTCAGAATTGAGTTATAAAGTCAGAATTGCGAGATATAAAGTCAGAGTTGTGAGTTATAAAGTCAGAATTGCGAGTTATAAAGTCAGAGTTGTGAGTTATAAAGTCAGAATTGCGAGTTATAAAGTCAGAGTTGTGAGTTATAAAGTCAGAATTGTGAGTTATAAAGTCAGAATTGCGAGTTAAAGTCAGTATTGCGAGTTAAAGTCAGAATTGTGAGTTATAAAGTCAGAATTGCGAGTTAAAGTCAGAATTGTGAGTTATAAAGTCAGAATTGCGAGTTATAAAGTCAGTATTGCGAGTTAAAGTCAGTATTGCGAGTTAAAGTCAGTATTGCGAGTTAAAGTCAGAATTGCGAGTTATAAAGTCAGTATTGCGAGTTAAAGTCAGTATTGCGAGTTAAAGTCAGTATTGCGAGTTAAAGTCAGAATTGCGAGTTATAAAGTCAGAATTGCGAGATAAAGTCAGTATTGCGAGATAAAAGTCAGAATTGCGAGAAATAAAGTCAGAGTTGCAAGAAATGAAGTCAGAATTGCGAGTTAAAGTCAGAATTGCGAGTTATAAAGTCAGAATTGAGTTATAAAGTCAGAATTGCGAGATATAAAGTCAGAGTTGTGAGTTATAAAGTCAGAATTGCGAGTTATAAAGTCAGAGTTGTGAGTTATAAAGTCAGAATTGCGAGTTATAAAGTCAGAGTTGTGAGTTATAAAGTCAGAATTGTGAGTTATAAAGTCAGAATATAAAGTCAGAGTTATAAAGTCAGTATTGCGAGTTAAAGTCAGAATTGCGAGTTATAAAGTCAGTATTGCGAGTTAAAGTCAGTATTGCGAGTTAAAGTCAGTATTGCGAGTTAAAGTCAGAATTGTGAGTTATAAAGTCAGAATTGCGAGATAAAGTCAGTATTGCGAGATGAAAGTCAGAATTGCGAGATATAAAGTCAGAGTTGCAAGAAATTAAGTCAGAATTGCGAGTTAAAGTCAGAATTGCGAGTTATAAAGTCAGAATTGAGTTATAAAGTCAGAATTGCGAGATATAAAGTCAGAGTTGCGAGATATAAAGTCAGAATTGCGAGTTATAAAGTCAGAGTTGTGAGTTATAAAGTCAGAATTGCGAGTTAAAGTCAGAATTGTGAGTTATAAAGTCAGAGTTGTGAGTTATAAAGTCAGAATTGTGAGTTATAAAGTCAGAATTGTGAGTTATAAAGTCAGTATTGCGAGATAAAAGTCAGAATTGCGAGATATAAAGTCAGAATTGCGAGTTAAAGTCAGTATTGCGAGTTAAAGTCAGTATTGCGAGTTAAAGTCAGTATTGCGAGTTAAAGTCAGAATTGCGAGTTAAAGTCAGTATTGCGAGTTAAAGTCAGAATTGTGAGTTATAAAGTCAGAATTGCGAGTTAAAGTCAGAATTGCGAGTTAAAGTCAGTATTGCGAGTTAAAGTCAGAATTGTGAGTTATAAAGTCAGAATTGCGAGTTAAAGTCAGAATTGCGAGTTATAAAGTCAGAATTACGAGTTATAAAGTCAGAATTGCGAGTTATAAAGTCAGAATTGCGAGTTATAAAGTCAGAACTGCGAGTCATAAAGTCCAATACTGAGGGAAAAAAGACTTGCGAAAAAATTGCGAGTTTATATCACACAATTCTGTGAAAAAAGTCAGTATTGCTAGATAAAATGTCGCAATTATTTTTTACATTTTTTATTCAGTGGCAAAAACAAGATTCCATATTTGTCAATAACTACTGTAAAACTAAGACCATACAAAAAATTGTTTTACTTGCAATGAAATAAACATTAACTGTATTAGAATAAGTTGACATGTATCAAAGTTACTTATAGTCAGTAGAATGTCGTTGAAGAGCATCAAAATAAACTGTTAGCAGATATTAATCAGACAGTCTACTAATACTCTAATGACTGCTAGTTGACATGGAGTTGCAAAGTAACTTAAAGTGTTACCCAAAATATTACCAAAAACTATAATAGAATATCAATGACAGTAAAATAACACTGCATCTTGGCAATATCCGTTGTGGGGTCTGAAGTTATTCCTCATTGTGAACACACCTTATGAACGATATTGTTAAAACTTAAATAAAAAGAAGAGAGAATAAAACATCAGCGAAACTATTTGGAAGCCATTACTACAGAAGCCACGTTTTAATAGGTTTGACTTCACTGTATTATGTGCGATCTCATCTGTATGTATTCATCTCTGCAGAGTATCCTGCATGTAAGGCCAATGAGTTCCGCTGTGACAACGGCCGCTGCCTGATCCAGAAGTCATGGGAGTGTGACGGAGAGTTTGACTGCCACGATCACTCAGACGAAGCTCCCAAAAACCCCCACTGTGACGGCTCTGGTATGAATTAAATGCTAATCCAGCTGGATATCTGTGGCTTTGTTTTAAATGACAAATCCCACAAACTACCCAACAGTCTATGTGAGGGCATGCCACCAAAGTGTGAAGGAGGACCGACAGAACTGAGAACATTTGGGATCGGGTCAAACTGGTCCTGAGTCACAGAACAATGCAGGCACACTAACAAAATATCAAAATGCCAAATTAAATTGAGCATTTTTGGAAAGGCTTTGGAAAACATGTCCTCATGAGCTGGAACAGTCCAGTCTGCACATGCATTTAATGATTCTTTCTTTTTTTCCTTCAAGCAGAGAAGAAGTGTAATGACACAGCGTACGCATGTGGGAACGGTAAATGCATCAGTGAGACGTTACTGTGCAATCGCAACGATGACTGCGGCGATGGAACGGATGAGCTGAACTGCTTCATTAATGAATGTCTGAACAGTAAACTGAGCGGCTGCTCTCAGCTGTGTGAGGACCTGAAGATCGGATTCAAGGTAAAGATCATGCTTGTGGCAGTTTCCGATTTTTAGAAAATAAACTTGATTAAGGCAAGACACCAATAGGGTAATAAAATTAAAGGTAGGGAAGACAATTTCAGAGAGGCTAGAAATAAGCTAGCTTTGAAAGCATTTCCCACCCTCCCTTCAGAGCGTCTCTAAAGCCACGCCTCCTCCAAAACACATGAACATGCACAGCCAGAGTAGAGTCGTGAGAGATGGCGTTAAATGACCTCAAAGTACATGACATTACAATAATGAACGTGAACAACCTTACTTGTAGCACCTGACTGCTGCAGATTCATTTCGCCATTGATAGTTGAAACGCATAAAACCGAGTCTGAGGACATGAAGCGCTCAAGGTAGAACATCACAGGTTGCCATCTCGTAATTACGGTTATGACATGGTGTAAACACAGCATAAGCTGGTTGTTTTGGTTCAGGAGGAACTGTAAAAGGTGCTGCTGTTTGTTTGTGGCTCTCGGTGACTGATGTCTGTCTACAACTCTGCATAGCCTTAATGAATGCGCTGATGACGCGTGTTGTCTGCGCGAAGTTATGTTGGTATGTTTTTGGGTCCTGAGACTTCTACAGAACATATATGTATATTTTTTAAAAATATTTATACCACTTCTATTATTGCTATTAGGATGAGAAGATAGATTCAACCAATATATCAAAAAGTGTTTATAAAAAAACCTTTACCAAACAGATATCACCATATTTCCCCAGTTTACTTTATTGCATTAAGAACAATACATTAAGTTTTATGAAATATTATGTTTAAATATGCAAATAAAGAATTATCTAATTAAATATGCATTCATTTGCTAGGTTTGTTTCATTTTGATGAGTTTTTTTTTCAAGGGGAAAATGTATGCCTCTTTTTATCACAGCGTAATTCAGAAAATACTGTCAAAAAAAAACTTCTTATAAATCAGGCGAATGATATATGGACAAACCCCTCCATGAAAAAACCTTCAGAATATAGATTTATTTATAGATTTGTCTGTAGTGTCTTGCTTTTAAAAATATTTACTTTACACTGGCACAGTCCGATACTTACATTTCTTATGTGTTTGTCCCTCCAGTGCAGATGCCGCCCTGGCTTTAGACTGAAGGATGATGGGAAGACCTGTGTGGATGTGGACGAGTGCTCCACCACGTATCCCTGCACACAGCACTGCATCAACACTCACGGCAGCTTCCGCTGTCTGTGTGTGGACGGCTTCCAGCTCAGCCCCTCCGACCCCACGGTCTGCAAGTCCACCTCTGGTATGAGTCACTGTCACATAAAGATGGGATGAGAAGGATCTAATCACAGCCAGTAACAGTTTATTAAACTTTAAATAAAACACTCAAGGCAAATCGGGAACAGAACAACCGGTAACGTCATGTGAACGGACAAACACAGGGGTTAGATATCATGGCAAACTAATCAACGGAAATGAATGACAGGTGCAAATCATGATCAGATGGGAACAAATACAAAAACAGGAAACAGAACTAAAACACCTGCAAAATCCACGTGACACAGTCACATAGCCAATCTGTCCATTGGCGTTACCGACAGTAAAGGCCATATTACACTGTTAAACTAGACCAGCGATACTCATATACTTCTCTCGAGGGCCGCTTGTGAAAATACAAAAAGACAGTGTGCACTATATTCTATATATAAATGTAATTGTAAATGATTGCATTCCTTTCTTATTCACAATTTGTACATTGTCCCAACTTTTTTGGAATCGGGTTTGTAAGTGATAGTTTACTTTCCACAAGTCTGAAAGAATGGAAGCAAAAAATCTCAAAATATGCAAGTACATGACATGTTTATTCATACCTGCATTCATGGGAATTTCTTTTTTTACTTTAATATGTTTTCATTTTCACTTCGCTGTATAGACGAGGAGCCGTTCCTCATCTTTGCCAACCGTTATTACCTGAGAAAGCTCAACCTGGATGGCTCAAACTACACACTATTAAAGCAGGTATGATTTGACACTAACACTAGTTTTCCAAACTCTGTACTGTAACATTTAATTCCAGTTGTTCCTCATGAATGCTCTTCATTACCAGGGTCTGAACAATGCTGTTGCGTTAGACTTCGACTACAGGCAGCAGATGATCTATTGGACAGACGTCACGACTCAGGGTAGCATGATACGGCGCATGCACATCAACGGCAGCAACGTTCAGGTGATTTGCTTCTTAATTCAACCTCACTGGGATGTCAGCCAAACATTGGTTGAAACTTTGGATGCTTTGGCAGGTTCTCCATCGCACGTCTCTCAGCAACCCTGATGGTCTGGCTGTTGATTGGGTCGGTGGTAACCTGTACTGGTGTGATAAGGGACGGGACACTATTGAGGTGTCGAAGCTGGACGGAGCATACAGGACTGTTCTGGTCAACACGGGACTGAAGGAGCCCAGAGCTGTAGCTGTGGATGTCCGCAATGGGTAAGCAATGAAAATACCTGAAAGTGTCCCTGTTGTGATTTTTGAGATATTATCTTTCATGTAGTGTGTAATAGAGCTGTTTATGAATGTAAAAGATCTGAAAAGTTTCAAAGATCAAAGTGCAGATAAATGGAGTTTTTAGTCTCCATAAAGAAAGAAGCGATTCTGAACTGCCTAGGTTTGTAACTAAGTGTCTGAACAATGATGTTTGTCTTTGTCAGGTACCTGTACTGGTCTGACTGGGGTGATAATCCTCATATCGGCCGCATTGGGATGGACGGCGCCAACAGGAGTGTGATCATACAGGACAAGATAACCTGGCCCAACGGTCTCACTCTGGACTTCATCAATGATCGCATCTACTGGGCAGACGCCAGAGAGGACTACATCGAGTTTGCCAGCTTAGATGGATCCAGTAGGCACACTGGTGAGGAAAAAAAACACAAGCCATTCGGTAAAGAATCTGCAGGTTATCACAACCCTGTATTCAGTACAGCAGCAGGATTGTGACCATAAACTGTAGTTAAAAAGATAGTATAAGTAACATACAAGTATATATTTTTGCAAGTGTATATATAAATAACTTAACTACCAATCAAAGGTAAGAGGAGTTGTTTTTTTTGTTTGTTTTTTTTTTTAAATAAGGTTTTTATGCTCACTAAGGCTGTATTTATTTGGTCAAAATACAGTTACATTATTATAATTTACTATTAACAGTGTACTATTTACACTGTTTTCTATGTGAATATATAGTAAAATGTAATTTATTCCTGTGATCAAAGCTGAATTTTCAGCATCATTACTCCAGTCTTCAGTGTCACATGATCCTTCAAAAATCATTCAAATATGCTGATTTGATGCACAAGTGTTGAAAACACTTTTCATATTTTGGTGGAAACTCTGATATATTTTTATTAGGATTCTTTGATGAACAGAAAGTTCAAAAGAACAGCATTTATTTGAAATAAAAACATTATAAATGTGTTTATTGTCACATTTGATCAATTTAATGCATCCTTGCTGAATAAAAATATTCATTTAAAAAAAATAATAATAAATGTATTATATTATATTATATTATATTATATTATATTATATTATATTATATTATATTATATTATATTATATTATATTATATTATATTATATTATATTATATTATATTATATTTATTATCCCTCTACAGCACAGCGTTGCCCTTAGGCAACGGAAATTTTTCTTAAGCCCTTTTTGAAGTTTCGTATGGAGTGAAATCTTATTACATGAAGTACATTATATTGCATAGCGCACTACATGATACAGACCTATGCATGTATCAAATTCAATATATCAATGTCTTTCAAGTGTTTTTCCCTTTTTACTTAATGATTTCTTGATTTAAAAAAAAAAAAAAATTGATTTTGATGATAATTTTCTCTTTGAGTCTGTACCATTGTCGCACAACATTGCCCTGAGGCAATGAAAAAATATTTTGGGATTGGGGGAATTTTTTTTTTTTAATCAATAAAATGTTGCCAAATGAACCAAAAAATTATGTAGAATTTTTTTTTTTTTTATGTGCCATCAACATGTGTGCAGTAGAGGGTTAAATTATATTATATTATATTATATTATATTATATTATATTATATTATATTATATTATATTATATTATATTATATTATATTATATTATATTATATTATATTATATTATATTGCTTCAGTGAATTCTAGATTTGTGTCTGAATAAAAATACTTTATTTTTGTGCTGCAGTTTTGAGTCAGGACATCCCGCACATATTCGCCATGACTCTTTTTGAGGAGTACATCTACTGGACAGACTGGGAGACCAAGTCTATCAACAGAGCTCACAAAACACAGGGAACCAACAAGACCATGCTGATCAGCACCCTACACAGACCCATGGACATCCACATCTACCACCCCTACAGACAACCAGAGGGTCAGGACACTCATATACACACTCAATTTCCTGATAATTTACTAACCCCCATGTCATTCAAGATGTTGATGTCTTCCTTTCTTCAGTCGAAAAGAAATTTTTGGTTTTTGATGAAAACATTCCAGGATTTTTCTCCATATAGTGGACTTCAGTAGAGCCCAAACAGTTGAAGGTCAAAATTACAGTTTACAGCGATCCCAGATGAGAAATAAGAGTCTAATCTAGAGAAACCATCACTCATTTTCTAAAAAGAAAAATTAAAAATTGTATACGTTTTAACCATAAATGCTCATCTTGAACTAGCTCTCTTCTTCTTCTCTATTAGAATTCTGGCAGTGTAGACACTGCTAAGTGTATTACTGCCCTCCACAGGTCAAAGTTTGAACTAAATTGTCATATACAATATGCAAGTGCAAGTATATAACAATTAGTTCAAACTTTGACCTGTGATGGTTTCTCTAGATAAGACTCTTATTCCTCGTCTGGTATCATTTAAAGCCCTTTGAAGCTGCACTGAAACTGACATTTTGACCCTTCAGCCATTTGGGCTCCAGTGAAGTCCACTATATGGAGAATAATCCTGGAATGTTTTCATCAAAAACCTTAATTTCTTTTCGACTGAAGAAAGAAAGACATGAACATCTTGGATGAAAAATTATCAGGAAATTTTTATTTGAAAGTGAGCTAATTCTTTAATGACATACTAATACTCAGTGAACAATAAACTGGGTTGAGAGAATGTATTTTAACATAAAAAATCTTATATACTTCACATTGGGCTGTAGCAGGGGTAGCATGTTGTTGCTGTGGGTCTCCTTGAAATCACTTTCCAGGGCGAAATCGAGGGGCCTCTAGAATCGTCTCCACCTTTCGCCCCGTTAGCGTCGGCCATCTGTAATTTTGTGTTCTCTTCTCTCCAATTGCAGTCACGAATCACCCGTGTCAGACAGACAACGGCGGCTGCAGTAACTTGTGTTTGCTGTCTCCGGGTGGTGGTTATAAATGTGCCTGTCCCAATAACTTCTACCTGGCTGCTGACGGGAAACAGTGCATGTCTAACTGCACCGCCAGCCAGGTGAGGGCATGACACTCCACTCAGATCATGAGATTAGTTAAACCCAGCCTAAGACAGAATAACACACACCGTTTCTCATTTGAAATATGTACCTCTAACATCTCTCCTCAGTTCGTCTGCAAGAATGACAAGTGTATCCCGTTCTGGTGGAAGTGTGACACTGAGGACGACTGTGGCGACCGATCGGACGAGCCTGCCGACTGCCGTGAGTGACGTGGATTGAAGGAGATATATTTTCACAGCCAAACCCATGACTAACAGATGTGTAATAAGAGCAAATGTGTACATATTTCTTTCAACAGCTGAGTTTAAATGCAGACCGGGTCAGTTCCAGTGCGGCACTGGTATCTGTACAAACCCAGCGTACATCTGTGATGGAGACAACGACTGCCAGGATAACTCTGATGAGGCCAACTGCGGTACGTTTATGTACACTTTTCAAGCATATCTGCACTGTATTTTTATTTTGGCATATTTTCACTTTTCCTTCACTACGATCAAAAGCAAATATTAAATGAACCCAGTGAATCAGTGAGCCAAACACATTGAACAATTCATTTGTCAATCAGACTGATCCAGTTCTTGCTGTTCTCAATTCAACAATTCACTGATTCAGTGATTCGGTCAGAGCGAGTCTACAGTTTACAATTTGAATGAACCTGATGAATCAGTACACAAATCACACTGAACAATTTATTCATTTGTCAATCAGACTGATTCATTTGCTACTGTTCTCGATTCAACAACTCACTGATTCATTGATTCGGTCAGAGCGAGTCTACAGTTTACAATTTGAATGAACCTGATGAATCAGTACACAAATCACACTGAACAATTTATTCATTTGTCAATCAGACTGATTCATTTGCTGCTGTTCTCGATTCAACAACTCACTGATTCATTGATTCGGTCAGAGCGAGTCTACAGTTTACAATTTGAATGAACCTGATGAATCAGTACACAAATCGCACTGAACAATTAATTTGTCAATCGGACTGATTCATTCGCTGCTGTTCTTGATTCAACAACTCACTGATTCAGTGATTCAGTCAGAGCTAGTCTGCAGTTAAAGGGTTAGTTCACCCAAAAATTAAAATAATGTAATTTATTATTCACTCTCATGCCGTTCCACACCTGTAAGACCTTCATTCATCTTCAGAACTCAAATTAAGATATTTTTGATAAAATCTGATGGCTCAGTGAAGACTCTATAGACAGCAATGTCACCGAACCTCTCAAGATCCAGAAAGGTACTCAAAACATATTTAAAACAGTTCATGTGACTACAGTGGTATTATAAAGCGACGAGAATACTTTTTGTGTGCCAAAAAACCCCCCAAAATAATGACTTTTGAACAATATCTAATTATGACCGATTTCAAAACACTGCTTCGGAGCGTTACAAATCTTTTGTTTCGAATCAGTGATTTAAATTGCGTATCAAACTACAGAAATCACATGACTTTGGCACTCTGAACAACTGATTCGAAACAAAAGATTCGTAAAGCTTCATGAAGCAGAGTTTTGAAATTAGTCATCACTAGATATTGTATCGTTATTATGGCTTTATAAAAGTGCCAAAAAACACCATATTATGTGTGTTAAAGTTACTGTATCGCATTAACTCTTGAGAGCCATTGCTTAAATTAATATTGAGTTTGCATTTCAATTTTTAGACAAAATATGACTGTACCTCAGCTGGCTCCAGTAGGGCAATAACCATATTAATGTTATAATTCTGTGTGTGTGTGTGTGTGTGTGTGTGTTTGCAGATATCCACGTGTGTTTGCCCAGTCAGTTTAAATGCACCAATCCCAGCCGCTGTATTCCAGGAATATTTCGCTGTAACGGCCAGGACAACTGTGGAGAAGGAGAGGATGAGAAAGACTGCCGTGAGTTTCTTGAGGAGAATTATAAAAATATTGCTGCTAAAAGAACAATAGGCATATTAAAGCCTTTTGTAGTTGATTTTGATTTTAATGTGTTAATTGTATAGCCACTAATACATACATCACAGACACTGAACATCTGGAAGATGAACATCTATGATGAGCGTTTGTTCATCTGAAATATACTGTGTTTGAATGTGTGTGAATTTGAGATCATAAACTGCCAAACTTCGGGGTCAGTAAGATTTTACATTTTTATTTGATTTATTTTTTTAAAGAAATCAATACTTTTATTCAGTAAGGATGCATTAAAGTGATGGTAAAACATTTATAATGTTACAAAATATTTCTATTTAAAAGTAAATGCTGTTCTTTTGCACTTTCATTTCATCAAATAATCCTGAAAATAAAACTTTGTTTTCCACAAAAATATGAAGCAGCACAGCTGTTTTCAACATTAATAATAATAAATGTATCTTGCATCCTTGATTGAAGTGCAGCTCTAATAGAAACACCTGAAGACGAGACAGGAGAGAAGTTCATTACTTGAAGAGAAAAAGAAACAAGAAACAGATGTGTAGAATAAGAAACCATGGAAACATAATCAGTAACTCTGGAAACTAAGAGGAACAGGAAATAAACACATGAATACGGACACCAAAAGAAACAAAATATACTTCACTCCTTAGTAAAAGTCCTTAGAAACACGGAATACTGCTAGAATGTGAGATCTTGAGCATCAAATCATCATATCAGAATGATTTCTGAAGGATCATGTGACTCTGAAGACTGGAGTAGTGATGCTGAAAATTCAGCTTTGATCACAGCAATAAATTACATTTTACAATATATTCACATAGAAAATTATAGTAATATAATAATATTTCACAGTTTTAACTGTATTTATGACCAAAATAAAAATAAATAAATAAAAAGCCTTACAGACCCCAAACTTTTGAATGGTAGTATATATTTGCACATGAGTATGACAGACGAATGCAGTGTATGAACATGTAGTTCAGTATGTTTGGCCATGGCTTTACCGTACACAGGTGAGAGTAATGTTTTTGAGAATGTGATTGAAGTATAACATGTTTATTTGTGTGTAGCGGAGGTGACGTGCGCACCGAACCAGTTCCAGTGCACCATAACCAAGCGCTGTATCCCGCGTGTGTGGGTGTGCGACCGTGATAATGACTGCGTCGATGGATCCGACGAACCCGCCAACTGCAGTAAGTGAAATCTGTCTGCTGAAATTAAATGAACACTCATTATGTACAGTATTTACTGGAAAATAACTGTGCATTATCCTTTAGCAAGACTATTAATAGATAAATAATCGCAAAATGGCTGAATATCTGCTGATATTATCATCATGTTGTTTCTCTGTCTCTCTGCAGCTCAGATGACGTGTGGTGTGGATGAATTCCGCTGTAAAGACTCCGGCCGCTGTATCCCGGCGCGCTGGAAATGTGACGGAGAGGACGACTGCGGCGACTCCTCAGATGAGCCCAAAGAGGAGTGTGGTGCGTCCATACGCTCCTCTAGAAGACAATGTCATTAAAACTTAGCAGATTTATTCATTAAAAATTCAGTTTTGGTCAAATTTAAAATATATATATTTTTGTTGTTTTAAATGTGACAAAACTCTTTTTTTTCATTATTCATTTATTATTTATTACTTTTCTTTTATTCATTAAATTCAGTTTATAATTAATATTTAAAACTATTTCGGACAGATTTTTTTTTTTTTTTAAATTTGGAATGTGATTAAATTTAAAATTAACATTTTTTAAAGTTTTAAATGTGATTAAAACTCAATAGTTTTGTACATTAAAGATTATTTTGGTCAAATTTAAAATTTTAAAAGTTTTAAATGTGATTACAATTCATTGTAGTTTTATTAATTAAATTCACTTTATAATTCATATTTAAAAGAATTTTGGACAAATTTAAAATAAAAAATGTAAAAGATTTAAATGTGATTAAAACTTATAATAGTTTATTTAAAACTTATAATTCAGTTTATAATTTAAATTTAAATTATTTTGATCAAATTTAAAATATATTTTTAAAGATTTAAATGTTATATATATATATATATATATATATATATATATATATATATATATATATATATATATATATATATATATATATATATATATATATATATAATGTTATATATGTGTTATGTAATATATATGTGGTCTAAAATAACTTTAAATTTAACTTTAACTTGTAAATGTAACTTTTAACTTAAATTTTATATATATATATATATATATATATATATATATATATATATATATATATATATATATATATATATATATATATATAAAAACACACACACACACATATATATATAAATATTAATATGAGTGTGTGTGTGTGTGTGTGTGTGTGTGTGTGTGTGTGTGTGTGTGTGTGTGTGTGTGTGTGTGTGTGTGTGTGTGTGTGTGTGTGTGTGTGTGTGTGTGTGTGTGTGTGTGTGTGTGTGTGTTTATTTATTTTTTATTTTTTAACTGCATTAATATTGTGACTATCTATGCAGATGAGAGGACGTGTGAGCCGTATCAGTTCCGCTGTAAAAACAATCGCTGTGTTCCCGGCCGCTGGCAGTGTGACTACGACAATGACTGTGGTGACAATTCGGACGAGGACAAGTGTGGTATGTTTCCACCGGCCGCTGATGCATGTGAACGCTGAGATTGAGACAAACATCCAGAGACACACTTCATGTTTCATCACCACAGCAATGACAGCTGGAACAGAACACACAGAAAGAAAGGCTCCCAGACAGGAGATATGAAATGAGCAAATTCTCACTGGCTGAAAAACCTGATCGTTGTCATTCTCATTTAATTGTTCATGAGCACATTGTTAATGAACAAGGGATCTTTTTTCCTTCGTGCATGTTTCCGTTACATCCAGTCATTTACGTGTCTACATCTTGTGTTTATTCTTCATTTCACACTGCCACATTGATGTGGGTTAGAGGTAGGTTTCCATTTTCAAATGTCCTTCATTCCTGGAACGTCTCCTTCAGTGGCTGCTTGCTGATGACAGGGAGGCTTGAATGTCTCATGTTTTATATTAAATGTTAATATGCATGAAAAACTTACAGTATTGTTTTTGACAGTGATGTACATGTTTTTTAAACAGTTAATGATGCTATAATCATGGTAATCAAAGCCAATATAATACATTACTGAGCCTTTTCCAGTCTCAGCAGTGAGCCACTGTCAAGCCCATTCCTGAAGTTTTTGAGCAATTATGGTTTGAGTTTGATTTTGTTCTCTGCTGTTCTCAAACACCCAAACCTTCCAACCTCCATCTGTCCCTGTGTCTCCGGTCATATCACCTACAAACCCCTGCTTCTACAGCCGAGATCATGTGAATCACAAGAAGAAGAAAAAATGTCCAGGCCACATTTCACCACGAAATTATATTTTGTTTAAAGAAAATTAATCTTGTTGTCGGATCATTACGATTTTTTTTTTTTTTTGCACTGTGACATTATTTCTAATGGCAGTGAAGCACATTTCCGCCCCTAAACTTGTCATTGTAATCCTTCCAGACCTTTTACTCCTCTGTTTGTTTGTAGTTACTACTATTGCCACTGGTGAATTTCATTAGATTATTATTACTGTGATTTTCTGTGATACATTTTAACTTAAAGGTGCAGTAAGCAATTTCTGAAAAACACTGTTGAAAGTGGATCGGACTGAGCAGCACAACACTTGTAGCCAAACAGCAGTAGGGCGCATTCGGGAGGAGAGAGTGAGCCAATCAGAATCAGCAGTAGGGGGCGTGTCCACTCATGATGGGGGAGGAGAGAGAGTGAGCCAATCAGCAGTAGGGGGCGTGTCCACTCATGATGGGGGAGGAGAGAGAGTGAGCCAATCAGCAATAGGGGCGTGTCCACTCATGATGGGGGAGGAGAGAGAGTGAGCCAATCAGCAATAGGGGCGTGTCCACTCATGATGGGGGAGGAGAGAGAGTGAGCCAATCAGCAATAGGGGCGTGTCCACTCATGATGGGGGAGGAGAGAGAGTGAGCCAATCAGCAATAGGGGCGTATCCACTCATGATGGGGGAGGAGAGAAAATGAGCCAATCAGAATTAGGGGGAGTGTCCACTCATGATGGGGGAGAAGAGAGAGTTAGCCAATCAGTGTTAGGGGGAGTGTCCATTGATGATAGGGAGGAGAGTGAGCCAATCAGCAGTAGGGGCGTGTCCACTCATGATGAGGAAGGAGAGAGAGTGAGCCAATCAGCAGTAGAGGGCGTGTCTGCTCATGATGGGGAGGAGAGAGAGTGAGCCAATCAGCAGTAGGGGGTGTGTCCGCTCATGATGGGGGAGGAGAGAGTGAAGCAATCAGCGGCTAATCATTCACTCTTGCATTGTGTGTTTGTGCATTTTGTGGGCGGAGCAATGAAGGGAGGGGCGTGTTTGTTCGGATTGATTTCAGATATCAACAGTGTTTCTCAGAAATCACTTACTGCACCTTTAATGAGCTTAAATTATAGCCTGTGCAGCAAATTCTACCTTGATGTACACTAGCTTTCAAAAGTTTGGGGTCAGGGAGTGATACTGGAGTAATGATGCTGTAAATTCAGCTTTGATCACAGGAATAAATTATATTTTACAATATATTCAGCTATTTTAAATAGTAATAATATTTCACAAAATTACTGTTTGTTTGTTTGTTTGTTTGTTTTGTTTTTACTTTTGAACAGTAGTGTATGAATACCTTACAAATAATACATCTTTTTTATTACTGTGATGAGAATGAGATTTGTTTTTGCACTACAAATAAGAACTGGGATGAAAATATGCATTATTGTCATAAAAAAAAAAAAAAAAAAAATGTCAAGATAAAAAAAAAAGTACCCTAACAACAGGCTTCATTTAATTTATACTAAATATAATTTATTATTTCTTTCTTTTGATTATGTAGTGAAATGTGACCTGGACCTGTTTTTGACTGGTTTTGTGTGATTCACCCTACTGTATGCTGTAATATGACGAGATATTCCAGAGTACTAATGGAGGTTTGTGTTGTGTCGTGTCAGTGCCCAGGCAGTGCTCTGAGAGCGAGTTCGCCTGCACCAGCGGCCGCTGTATCGCTGGCAGATGGAAGTGTGATGGAGACCATGACTGCGCCGACGGATCTGATGAGGTTCGTCACAAAACCATTCAGTGCAGGAAAACACACTGCAGCAGATTTTCAGAAACACTCATTGCAGTATTGTATGTGTCTTGCAGAATGGCTGTGGTGTGAAGTGCGATAATGACCAGTTTCAGTGTAAGAATGGTCACTGTGTCCCGTTCCGCTGGAGGTGTGACGCTGATGCTGACTGCATGGACGGCAGTGACGAGGAGAACTGTGACACTGGAGGTTAAACACACACTCCAAAACATGCTGAAGGAATAGTTCACCTTAAAACTGAAACTCAATATTATGTTGCTTTGCACCTGCGTTGCGTGCTGTTTTAGAGACTTTTTGAAGAATCTTCTCAAAGCTCTTTTCCAGATAATAATTTGTCGTACCCACGTTTGTCAAGGTCCATAAAAGAAGTAGATTTGTGCACTATATTACATGTCTCTTAAAGTCATACAAGATAGCTTTGTGTGAGGAACTGACCAAAAGGTCATTATTTGCTCAAATTCCCTGCGTTTAGCCCACATTCTCGTCTTGTAACGTGTTGCGCAAGTTGAATGGACTACTTTTATGGTTGTTTTTGGAAAGAGCAGGAAAAAACAAACAAAAAAAAAACCTTCAAAAGTATAATGATTTGAAAAACTAAATAATGGCAGAAGTTTTATTTATGGGTGAACTTTTCCTTTAGTGCCTGCAGTATTAATTAGAGTGATCAGACTGTCTGGAGAGGGTTTTAGTATTCAAGGAGGCCTTTCTGAAGATGCGCTGCCAAGCGTTTTACACACACACACACACACACACACACACACACTTGGTAATTGCTGTGTGGTTGTGCTGGAATGAATAGTGCATGTGTGTGTGCTTGTTTTCATGATTTATAAGGACACAAATTTGTATAATGACATGGGTATTACACTGGTATTTTGACATAAACATGTTTTATGAGGACATTTTTATGAGTCCTTATATTTAAAATAGCTTTAAAAACATACTAAATAATGTTTTATTAAAAATGTAAAAATGCACAATGGTTCCTGTGGTGGGTAGGTTTAGGAGTAGAGGTAGTGTAGGGGGAGACAATGTACAGTTTGTACAGTATATATTACGTCTATGAAATGTCCCCACTAAGATAGCAAAACAAACCTGTGTGTGTGTGTGTATTAGTGGGTCGATTCTGCCCCCTGGATGAGTTTCAGTGTAATAACACTCTGTGTAAGCCGCTGGGCTGGATGTGTGATGGCGAGGACGACTGCGGAGACAACTCGGACGAGAACCCAGACGTGTGCAGTGAGTAGTTCAGTTTTTTTTTTTTTTAACTAAATTAGCACTTTTTCCCCCTCAGACTCACTTTGAAATAGTTCCCTGAACTCTGATACAAGTAAGTCCAATAAGGATGGATAATATGAGCGAAATCTTACATCATGCTTTGTCATTTTATATCACATTAAAAGTATTTTTGGGGGAAAATGAAAGCAGAGATGGTGTATATATTTAAATCTCCCTCTACTAATGCCTACTTTTGAATAATTCAGTGAATTAAACACTTCGCAAATCAAAGATATTTCACAACGTTTGATTATTTCCTCTCTTTATTTGGAACTTGATGGACACAAAAAAATCTCAGATGAAGGGTGAAAACTATAATGAAAACAATAAAGATATTGTTTGAAAATCATTCTAAATGTATAGAAATGCTTAAAATGCACAGAACTGATATATGCAGTAGTTATCACTCTATTTATCTTTATATATTTGTTCTTCATGTGAACAGACCTTTAGTCTGTGTGTGAAACAGCTTATAAAAAACTTGAGTTTAAAGCAAAATAACTCGAAAAAAGCAAACTATAATGACATAAAGTGGAAAATTTTGATTGATGTGCATCAGTCTCAGACTTCACGTTTTTATTCTGTGTGTTTCAGAGAGATTCCAGTGTCCTTCCACCAGACAGTTCAGATGCCATAATGACCGAGTGTGTCTGCCAGTGTCTAAACAATGTGACGGTGTTGACAACTGCGGAGACAACAGTGATGAACTCAACTGCCGTGAGTAATTGCCAGTTTTCTTGGCTGATTTATTTAAAAATGTCATGTTTTTTGAATGCAATATTTGCCTGTGCCATTACATCATAATCATCATGAGCTCCACTCATGTTTTTCAGGGTCATTCTGTGCCATTTCTCTCTGAAAAATATCAGTGTATAATATATATATATATATATATATATATATATATATATATATATATATATATATATATATATATATATGCAAAAATTTGCAAAAATACACACAAACACACACACACATATATATATATATATATATATATATATATATATATATATATATATATATATATATATATATATATATATATATATATATATACAGTATATATATAATGTGTGTTTGTGTGTGTTTTTGCAAAGGTTGCATGAAGTCATGTTTTCTCACCTCACACCCAAAATACCAGGGCCGTAACCACCATTGAGGGACCCATAAATATGTGGTTACAGTTTTGCTAATAGTTATTTGTCATTACTTACACAAACCCTACTGTACATCCTTTCAGCCCTGTCACAGTATACATATAATTTGAATGGATAACGGAGTAAATTCTGGTAGTAACACAGTTTTGGTGGGCCTTCACATATTGCATATTATAACTAAAAGAAATATCAGTAACCCATGGGATTTCTCTTTTAAAGCATGTTTTGTATAATAAAACCCTGTTACATCACATGTTTTGCGTTACAGAATTTATGATCAATGCAAAAATGTCTTTCACCATACCACATAATTGACATTGTTTTTATTAAACTTAAAAAAAATCGGATGTAAAAAAAAAAAAAAAAAAACTCTATAACAGAGTTGAAACAGTGAAATATTGAGATAGACAAGGCCAACATAAGTGCAAACAGTGAAATTAAAAGACTGTAAGAGAAACTTGCTTGATGAAGTCATTCCTCAGATTTGATGTCAGAAACGATTATTAACATTCAGTAGGGGGGAAAGTCACGGTATAACAGGGTTGAACAGAAAGTGAGGGGTTTTTTTTCCCCCAGAAACTGCATAATGACAATGAAAGCATGATGTTTAAATTTCAATAAAGGCTAAATTTAGATACATTTTTATAACCCAGAATAATCCATTTCAATTTATTGGGGACAAAACTGACTGATAACGTGATGAAATTAATGTTTTTCTTCACCTTTACTCTCTAGAAAGAGTTAAATCTATCAAATAATTTGAGTAAGATCAGTATCATTTTAATAACTGTAACGAATCATCACTCTGGCAGGGATCCATTTGCATGCTTTTATAGATAAGAACGTAGTCATACAGGCAGGGTCAAACAGGAGCAGACGGGTACAAAGGGGACAGGCAGAATTGTAGTCAGATAACAGGCAGGGGTTCAAGACAGGCGGATATCACTCACAGATCGATGTAGCAGGTAGTGATGGCCGATTTCGAAACACATGCTTCATGAAGCTCCGAAGCTTCATGAATCATTTGTTTCGAATCAGTGATTCGGAGCGTGTATCAAACTGCCAAAGTCACGTGATTTTAGTAAACGAGGCTTCATTACGTCCTCACTGTTTCGAAACATTTCAAAACAGTTCGAAATTTCAGTGGTTCACCGGTAGAGGGCGATGATAAAGTTAACATATGAATCATGCAGATTCACTGAGAAGCATTGAACAAGTGTCTATGGGTTTTACCTGATCTCTGATCAGTTTTATAAATTTGTAGATGTTTTAATTAGACATTAGAATAATTAAAATGAATAATGGTAGTTATTAATCCCTTATTGGGCTGTTTAGCTTGAGCCATGGAACAGAGAAACAAGCCTTGAAAAATGATTAAAAAGAAACCAGATATACAGTCACTCTATATGTAGCCTAATCTTATTAGAGAATTAGTTAATTGCATTTAATAGATTTTACTTTCAATAAAACATTTGCAATATATTTGTAAAAGGTGTTTTTACTGCATGTTTAGTTTGAGTTTTGTTGCATTTACACTCTTTTGACCACTAGAGGTCACCGTGGAGTCAAGTGTCAGATTGTTTCGAAGCCTCGAATCATCACGGCCCATTTGATTCAACTGCTTCATTGTTTTACGAAGCCTCGCTCTGCCCATCACTAGTAGCAGGCAAAAAGGTCAAGGTAGGCAGAAAAGGTTCAGCAGGATCAACAACAGAAAGTCAGACAGGATAAATAACGCTCAGAAATGTTAGCCACAGCAAAACAAGACTTTTTGGTGTGATGGTGTGAATGGCAGTCTTTTATAGTCCAGGTAATGCGGTTCAGCTGCAGGTGCAATCAGCCCAAGGCACGGGTTTATGGGAAATGTAGTGTGAGTGTGTGAGTGTGTCAGTATGTTTATTTTCTAAAATCAACCATCACAAAACATAAAAACAGTCGTGGATCATCAGGTAACCACACACAGTATTGAGAATCAATGGTTCACATACTTATGAATGGGGTTATTTTAATAAATTCAGCTTTTTTGTGTCTTGTAGACTAAATGTAAACATCTTTTATGTAAAATATCTTACTCAGGACAGTACTAAACAAAAAATAACATGCATTTTGTATGATCTCTCTTATTTTGTTAAAATATTTTCACATTTTCACAGATTCTGCAAGTGGTTCACATACTTTTTCTTACAACTGCGTGCCAGTAGGCCATCATGAGGACACAAATGATGCCGTTTCCTGAGAAGAAGCCATTGATGATGGTAGTATATCTCTATTGAAGTGAATTTGTCTCTGTTTCCTGTCAGAATCTCCTGCGCCTGCGGTCTGTGGAAAGGGCGAGTTTACATGCAGTAACGGGAAGTGTATCAGTATTAACCTACGCTGCAATTTCTTCAATGACTGTGAGGACTATGGCTCTGATGAGATCAACTGCAACAAGAAAGGTGAGTTTATTTGTTTGTGTGCGTGTCAGAGGTGTAAAGAGTACCTGAAAATCACACTTGAGTAAAAGTACAGATACCTTACGGCAAAAATGACTCCATTACAAGTTAGAAATCACCAATTCTAATACGACTTGAGTAAAAGTCTTAAAGTTTCTGATTTTAACAGTACTGAAGTATTTTACTCAAGCTGAATGTAGGCTCAGAGATGCACTAGTCCTGAGAAACATGCCGGTGGAAATAATAAACAATTGATTTGTGAGATGAGAAATCAAGTTTATTTTCTAAAATCAAAATAAAACTGATGTTTTGATGATCTCAATATTGCAATAAATCATATATAATCATATAATAAAGCAATACCCTTCCAAATGGTTTCAATATAACGGATATATAAAATGTTAAGTAAAATGAAATAGTCGGACGTGCTGGTTTCATCTCCGGCTTTCCTCATCTCCTAAATCAAACACCTGCGATCAACAACTACCTGCTAATGCACTCACATCCATGTAAAATATCCTTGTTGACAAGTTTTGGGGGAGTAAAGGCAAAACACACAAGATGTAGTACCTTCAATGCCCTTAGATGGCGATATTGCTTCTTTATAGCAGAAATAAACTGCTGCAGAATAAGTTGGGTGTCATGCAAAATGTAATGTGTGATTGCATTACTCATCACAAATGTACTGGAGTAAAAAGTACATTTACTTGCTCAAAAATGTAGTCAAGTAGAGAGTAAAAGTTAATAGCCAAAGTAACTAATTACATTTACTCGAATACTTTACACCACTGGTGCATGTCGGTTTTTATTTATTTTGTATTTTTTATTAAGGTACCCTGAGTGTGTATTTGTGTTGCTGTGTGTCTCTGAACAGATTCACGTCTGAATGAATGCCGTCACAACCGCAGTATGTGTGGAGATGAAGGTCATTGTGTGGTGAACGGAACCGACTCGTTCTGCTCCTGCAGACACGGCTTCCAGAAAACACACCTGCAAACCTGCACAGGTACGGGTATAACACACACACACACACTCAGGACATGTTGCTGTGAGTGAATTAAACAACTGATTTTTTTATTTGTTAAACCTTGATTTACCCATGGGTAAAAACACACTCTTTTTGAGGTTTTTAAGGAAAACATTCCAGGATTTTTCTCCATATAGTGGACTTCACTGGGGTTCAACGAGTTGAAGGTCCAAATGTCAGTTTCCGTGCAGCTTCAAAGAGCTCTACATGATCCCAGACGAGGAATAAGAGTCTTATCTAGAGAAACCATTGGTCATTTTCTAAAAAAAAAAAAAAAAAAAAAATCGCTTTGTAGACACTGGATCAGTATTTCTGCCTACGTCACGCGTGACTTTTCCAACCCGCTGAACCCCAGTGAAGTCCACTATATGGAGAAAAATCCTGGAATGTTTTCATCAAAAACTTGACTCTTTTTGACTGAAGAAAGAAAGACATGAACATCTTGGATGACACGGGATGAGTAAAATATCAGGAAATTTTCATTCTAAATTGAACTAATCCTTTAGTTACAAAGCTGCACCTGCGACACTAAACCAAACCAGCAGCATCAAACCAGAACGAATGCATCATATCATATCATGGAGTAAAATGTGAAATTCACTTTATGGATCTAATGTTTTTATGGAGTGCATTTTGTCATTATTGGCGTTCTTATAAAATGACACCCTCTCTCTCACCAGATGTGAACGAGTGCAAGCGGTTCGGGATCTGCTCTCACATCTGTAACAACACGAAAGGCTCCCACAAATGCAGCTGCTCCAAGAACTTCATCAGAGTGAACGACACCTGCAAGGCTGACAGTATGTTTCAAATAACACTACAGTCAAATGTATTTGTATATCGCTTATCACAATACACATTGTTTCAAGCAGTTTCAGAAATATTTTCAAGCCTTATAGTAGCATTTAGAGCTGGTTGATATAGTTTACATACTGCAACAATATAAACAGTTTTTATATGACAGTGCTGACTTTTTTCTCAGAATTGGTGATATAAAGTTGCAATTGTGAGTTGTAAAGTCATAATTGTGAGATATAGTCTCAATTTTCCAGAGAAATATACCAGAATTGTAAGATATAAACTCGCAATTGGAAGAAAAAGTCTAAATTTCAAGTCATGCAGTTCTGACTTTATAACTTGCACTTGTGAGTTTACAGTACATCTCCCAGTTCTGTCTTTATAAAACGCAATTGTGAGTTTAAATCTTGCTATTCTGAGAAAAAAAGAGATGCAAACTTAAAATTGTGAGGAAAAATGTCAGAATTGTGAGATAAAAAGTCACAATTACCTTTTTTTACAATTACAAGGGACTCACAAACAACTATCCCAAAACATGAAAACAGTCATGGATCATTCAGGTAACGACAGACCGTTACGATTCAAGGTTGTGTTTTTGAGTGGGGCAATTTTTATAAATTCAGTCATTTTGTCTTGTGGAGTGTATGTAAACATCTGTTATGTGAAATAAGCTTATTCAGGACTGTATTAAATAAAAATAACATGCAATTTTTATAATCCCACTTATTTTGTTAAAATTATTAAAATGCATATTCTGCAAGGGGTATGAAACCTATAAGCAGAACTGTAGCCTAGCTTTTGGATGCTTTTGCAGTGTCAGAGAATCACCAATTGCTGTTTACATTTAATTGCCTGTCACAGTTTATATTAATGTTTCAATGAAATATATGGTATTAAAATTCAGAGTAATCACTTTGGTAATCTAAAATACTTTTCAGATGTAACTGTAATTCGATTACCACCCATTTAAAATGTAACTGTAATGAAAAACAGTTACTCAAATTTTGTATTTTCAATACGTAACTAAGTTGCATGTATTTCATTACTCCCCAACCCTGTATATATCACCTTACAAGGTTGTATGTATGTGGATATATATATATATATATATATATATATATATATATATATATATATATATATATATATATATATATATATACATACAGGTGCTGGTCATATAATTAGAATATCATCAAAAAGTTGATTTATTTCACTAATTCCATTCAAAAAGTGAAACTTGTATATTATATTCATTCATTACACACAGACTGATATATTTCAAATGTTTATTTCTTTTAATTTTGATGATTATAACTGACAACTAAGGAAAATCCCAAATTCAGTATCTCAGAAAATTAGAATATTACTTAAGACCAATACAAAGAAAGTATTTTTTATATATATAGTATTTTGTGTCTAAATATATTACAGTATTCATCAAGTGCTTAAGTTGTAACAAATCCAAAATTTTGCAACAGGCTTGCTGACATTGAATCTGTCTCCTGTTGGTACATTTTCTGGAAACATAATTGAGTTTCCATGAACACAAACAATGCTGTGAGAAATTACATTCTGTTCTCAAACATGATATACGAGCAGAAAAATTTTCTGTGTAATAGTTTGCGTTGATGTAACATTTAATTAAAGAATTTTTTTACAGTAAAAGAGAAATTTAATCTGTTCATGTCAAATCAAACGTGTTATTTCATTTTCGGTGTCTGTAATTGTGCTGTGACGCCCCTTATCTGTCATTCTAGGCAGTGACAAACAAGCTCTGTACGTGGCAGATGATAATGAAATTCGGAGTTTGTATCCTGGAATGCAAAATTGGATATATGAACAGGCCTTCCAAGGAGATGCCAACGTACGCATAGACGCCATGGACCTGCACATCAAATCCAAACGGATCTTCTGGACCAACTGGCACACGGGCAGGATCTCATCTTTCGAGCAGCCGTCTGCTGGACCCGCTTCACCAAACTCGAACCGCAACCGCAGGCAGACGGACTCCAGAGTCACTGATCTAGAGGTCAGTGCTTCACCGTGACATGACAGTACCTCAGAGTCCATGTCCAGCCTCAGTCTCGCGCCAGTACTGATGCATGGGTTCATCACACAGACTGTCCTAATATCAGGGTTATTTTAGTAAACTAACTCCTGAAACATTTATATAACCATAAAAAAAAAAAAACTTTTCGATAATTAGAATAAAAATGAAATATATATATATATATATATGGCAAAATTTTTCATTTTTATTTAGTTTAACTTGATGTACTAAAATAAGTGAACTGAAATTATATTTTTTAAGAACAAATATAATTTAAAAAATAATAATAAATAATAATAAAAAAAATAAAATTAACCTTAACTAAAATTAAAATGAAAACTGGAAAGCAATAAAAACTAATTCAAAATATTAATAAAACCTATAGTAGTGATATTAATGTTTAATATTTGTCTTCTTTATATCTCAAACTTGCAAATCTAAGTAAATACCACATTTAAATTATAATTGATTATTGGAAATGTTTTTGATTTAACATTATATTTCAATTATACTTTTGGGGGGGGGGGGGGGGGGGTAATAATCTTTTATAAAAAGTAATAGAAATATTTTAGAGGACATTTTTTACAGTAATTTGACCCTTTATTGGCATTGTTGACAATAAAAAATATCAATAACAAATGATGAGTATTACAATAAAATAAAATAAACGAAGCAATAAAGTAATATTAACAATTAAAGTAATAGCGGTTACACTTTATTTTAAGGTGTCTTTGTTATACTGTAATTATACATTTAAGTACTGAGTAATATTAAGTAACTGCATGTACTTACTATATGGTTAGGGTTTGGTTTGGTTTGGGGTTAGTTGCATGTAATTATGCATAATTTATAGATATTACTGTATGATGACTGTAAAGTGTTAACGTAATAGCAATATTTCAAATGAGAAAAAAAAAACCATCGCATAACAGTGCAGAGTAAACTAAGAGTGTAATACACACAGAATAAATGAAGTGTGATTTGATATGTCTTTGGTTTGCTGTAGATCCCTGGTCTGAAGATGCCTCGTGGGATTGCTGTGGACTGGGTGGCCAACAACATCTACTGGACGGACTCGGGTCGGGATGTCATTGAGGTGGCACAGATGAACGGACGCAATCGTAAGACCCTCATCTCGGGCATGATTGACGAGCCCTACGCCATCGTGGTGGACCCGCAGAGAGGGTGAGAAGAGACAGACCAGTGTCTTAAACACATCCTTGTTCATAATTAGGGTTAACACTCAATGCGTGTTTGGCTTTGCATTAAAACTATGCTAACATTTGTTTCTCGAAGCACCATGTACTGGGCCGACTGGGGAAACCACCCTAAGATCGAGACAGCCGCTATGGACGGGACCATGAGAGAGACGCTGGTGCATGAAAACATCCAGTGGCCCACAGGTCAGACATCATGTGAATCAAACACCACACACACTGATTCAAGCACCTGTAACAGCCGAACACATGACATCTGTTGTGTTTGTTTGTCAGGTCTAGCTGTGGATTACTTCAATGAGCGCCTGTACTGGGCTGATGCTAAACTCTCGGTTATTGGGAGCGTCAGACTGAATGGCACAGATCCGGTCATAGCTGTCACCAGCCTTAAAAACAGTTGAGTCATTCGCTTCAACAGCTCATGTAACATGTACAGTGGGTACGGAAAGTATTCAGACCCCCTTAAATTTTTCACTCTTTGTTATATTGCAGCCATTTGCTAAAATCATTTCAGTTCATTTTTTCAGTTCATTCATGTACACACAGCACCCCATATTGACAGAAAAACACAGAATTGTTGACATTTTTGCAGATTTATTAAAAAAGAAAAACTGAAATATCACATGGTCCTAAGTATATCAGCTCAGTATTTAGTAGAAGCACCCTTTTGATTTAATACAGCCATGAGTCTTTTTGGGAAAGATGCAACAAGTTTTTCACACCTGGATTTGGGGATCCTCTGCCATTCCTCCTTGCAGATCCTCTCCAGTTCTGTCAGGTTGGATGGTAAACGTTGGTGGACAGCCATTTTTAGGTCTCTCCAGAGATGCTCAATTGGGTTTAAGTCAGGGCTCTGGCTGGGCCATTCAAGAACAGTCACGGAGTTGTTGTGAAGCCACTCCTTCGTTATTTTAGCTGTGTGCTTAGGGTCATTGTCTTGTTGGAAGGTAAACCTTTGGCCCAGTCTGAGGTCCTGAGCACTCTGGAGAAGGTTTTTGTCCAGGATATCCCTGTACTTGGCCGCATTCATCTTTCCCTCGATTGCAACCAGTCGTTCTGTCCCTGCAGCTGAAAAACACCCCCACAGCATGATGCTGCCACCACCATGCTTCACTGTCCCAACAGTATTGGACAGGTGATGAGCAGTGCCTGGTTTTCTCCACACATACCGCTTAGAATTAAGGCCAAAAAGTTCTATCTTGGTCTCATCAGACCAGAGAATCTTATTTCTCACTTTTTTAACAAACTCCATGCGGGCTTTCATGTGTCTTGCACTGAGGAGAGGCTTCCGTCGGTCCACTCTGACATAAAGCCCCGACTGGTGGAGGACTGCAGTGATGGTTGACTTTCTACAACTTTCTCCCATCTCCCGACTGCATCTCTGGAGCTCAGCCACAGTGATCTTTGGGTTCTTCTTTACCTCTCTCACCAAGGCTCTTCTCCCCCGATAGCTCAGTTTGGCCGGACGGCCAGCTCTAGGAAGGGTTCTGGTCATCCCAAACGTCTTCTGTTTAAGGATTATGGAGGCCACTGTGCTCTTAGAAACCTTAAGTGCAGCAGAAATGTTTTTTGTAACCTTGGCCAGATCTGTGCCTTGCCACAATTCTGTCTCTGAGCTCTTCAGGCAGTTCCTTTGACCTCATGATTCTCATTTGCTCTGACATGCACTGTGAGCACATGCACTTATATAGACTGGTGTGCGGCTTTCCTAATCAAGTCCAATCAGTATAATCAAACACAGCTGGACTCAAATGAAGGTGTAGAACCAGCTCAAGGATGATCAGAAGAAATGGACAGCACCTGAGTTAAATATATGAGTGTCACAGCAAAATACTTAGGACCATGTGATATTTCAGTTTTTCTTTTTTAATAAATCTGCAAAAATGTCAACAATTCTGTGTTTTTCTGTCAATATGGGGTGCTGTGTGTAGATTAATGAGGAAAAAAATGAACTTAAATGATTTTAGCAAATGGCTGCAATATAACAAAGAGTGAAAAATTTAAGGGGGTGTGAATATTTTACGTACCCACTGTATGTACATTCACATGCCAGAATAAAATGATGTAGCTGGATAATAGGGCTGGGAAAAAAGTATTTGCTGATGCATCACTAAAGTTTGAATGTGCTTTTCTAAAACTTGAGCTACAAAATAACGACATTAAGTGTTTTTCTCTCGCTGCACACACAGATTTGCACCACCCTTTCAGCATCGACATCTTTGAGGATTTCATATATGGTGTGACCTACCACAACAATTTTGTCTTCCGTGTCAACAAGTTTGGCAAGAGTTCAGTTGAGCATCTGACCACAGGAATGAACCACGCTACAGATCTGGTCCTGTACCACCCGTACAAACAGCCAGAGAGTAAGTGAGGGCTGAAATCTGTCAAACAACGGATGTAACCAGATTCACATTTTATTTTGTGTGAATTTGTTCCTTGATTGATGGATGGGAGAAATTTAGATAACATGATTTGATTAATGGATATATATATTTAAGGTCAGCTGAATCATTCCAAATAAATGTATCATGTTCACATTGCTATTTTAGTGACCAACCCATGTGATAGGAAGAAATGCGAGTGGTTGTGTCTGCTCAGCCCCAGCGGCCCAGTCTGCATGTGTCCCAATGGCAGAATACTGGACAATGGTACCTGTGTGGAGGTGCCGACCCCGACACTGTCCCCTGTCTGTGAGTATACAGTACAGCTGTGACCCTGCAAAATGCTTAAAACAGAGAAAGGATGCAGCATTTTCATTTGGTACTCTTTGAATGGAAACTGATATCTAATGTCATTGTCAATGTGAGGCTATGGTGCTCTATGACTGGCACAATATGCCAAACAGTCATATCAATAAATACCAATTCAATGTTCATTTGGTTCAGTTCAGTAACATTGTTGTTGCAAAATTCATCAATTATGAAACAAAGTCGATTCAGCTATAAAGCAGCTCAACAGAAGTCAAAGGTGTCAACATTCATCTCAATTCAGTTCAATTTTCGTTCTCAGTGTCAGCATTGATAATGCTGTATCAGAAGTGAGGACACATAAGGTCCAAAGCGGCAATAGTCTAATCCATTTGGAAATAAAACAAAACTGCAAAATAGTCATATTTCCCATACATGTCATGCACATCCTTTCCACAAATGTGTAACCCTGGACCACAAAACCAGTCATAAGTCGCAGGGGTATATTTGTAGCAATAGCCAACAATACATTGTTTTGGTCAAAATGATCGATATTTTTTTATGCCAAAAATCATTAGGATATAGGTTGTGTGCACATGACGTCACAGCAGCAGCACGAATGAGTCTGGAGGGCAGGGAGTGATGTTTCTATATTGGAATCCTAACAAAAACTCAAAATTTGCATGTTTTGCGTCGTTTATGGTTGCTCAAATCGATAAAATCGAGAACCCAGAAGGTGTTTATATCGTTTACATAACTTATACCATTTTTTATAACTTATTTCGTTTTTTAATTTTAAAAGTTGTCGCCTTTTATAGTGTTTTGTGTCTGCTGATACTTAACGTAAATGAATATGGATACTTGCTTACCTTTTTGACTTGGTTAAATATTCACATTCTTCATGCTATCATTTGCAGGGAGGAGAAGATATTTTATTCTATTTAATTATAATTTAGTATTTTCACTTCAGTTTTGTAGTATTCTGTTCACAATATTGATCTGGTTACCATGAGAACAGTGTCACGCGCTGCTGCTTCAGCCATCGTATGGTAGAAAATGTTAAAATAAAATGTGTTCAACAAGCTGACAGAAGACGATCCATTTATTTGTTGGAAGCGTGTAAATGTAACTAGTTTTGATGTTGTTTTTGTAAATATTCACTTACCCATATGACCACGGTGGAGAATCGGATGGCCACGTTCAGGACACAGACACACTGTATTATTGTCAGGGTTCTGTCACTTCAGTCTTGTTTATTTCTTGGTTTTGTGACAGAGCTCTGACACTCCCGTTCTTGTCGGGTTTTTGTGTGAGCGTACGGTCTCGAGTGTTCTCGGGGCTGTGCGCTCTTGTCTGCGTGCTTTGTTTCATGTTGGGAGCGTGGCGTTCGGATCCCGGCACTCGTGTCTAGTTTGGTTTCGGTTTCGTGTCGGGATTCGGACACTCGCGCTCCCAGTCCTGTCTTTATTGTGAGCGCACGGTTTGTGTGTATGTTCACTTGCCGTGCGCTCTTGTCTCATGTTTTGTGTAGCACGCGGTGATTTCCACCTGCCGCGTGCTTTCATGTTGTGGTGTTGTCTTGTGCAGCACGCAGTCTGTGTTTCACGGGCTGCGTGCTCTCATGTTGTCTTGTTTTGTGTGAACACGTGGCTTATGAGTTTTCATAGTCACGTGTTCATGTCTCGTCTTGTGTAAGCACATGGCTTGTGATTTGTCTTCATTGGCCATGTGCTTGTGTCTTTGTTTTGTTTTGGTGTGAGCACATGGCTTGTCATGTGTTTCTTTGTGCCATGTGCTCTCACGTCTATTGTCTTGACCCCGCCCACCTTGTTACCTCATTATTGGTTGATTTGCCCCACCTGTCCTCCCTTGTTACCTGCCTTGTTTGCTCTCCTATTTATTCTCCTTGTGTTTGCAGTCCTGTGCTGGTTCGTTGTCATACTTTCCCTGGTGTTTTAGTAAGTCAAGTCAAGTCAAGTCTTGTTTTTTGTTAAGTCTGTTTTCCCCCACGGGGTAGTTTTTGTTGTGTTTATGTTTTATTTTTTATTATTAATAAAAAGCCCTCTTCCCTGCATTATTGAGTCCTCGTCCTTCCCCATACCTGACAGAACGAACCAGCCATTATGAGGACTCAGCGGAAGAAGAGCTTCTGCCATCCACCAGCCTCCACTCTCTCTAGCCCTCTCTATGATCGCATTCTCCAGTTTAAATACTTGAGCTCCCTCCGTCAACAGGGGATTGACTTGAGGGAGTTTGCTATCAAGTTCAGCGGTGCTGCAGAAGGACTGGGGTTCAACGATCCAGCTCTCAAGGACCTATTTAATTATGCCCTTGATGAGCCCCTCAACTGGTGGAGAATGAGAGGGCTGGACCACCTGAACTTTGAGGCTTTTGTGGACTTTCTTGTTTTCCCGGGAAAGAATGCTGCAGTCTCCCCAGAGGCGATTGTTAATGCTGCTGTTTCCTCAGAGGCAGCTATCTCCATACCAGTGCCTCACCGACATAAGCGGAGGAGGAGAAGGAAGGCTTCCTCCGACCCGGCAAGTCTGGTGATCCCAGAGCCCGCTGTAGGCCCGGAGGCCACCCCAGAGCCCGCTGTAGGCCCGGAGGCCACCCCAGAGCCCGCTGTAGGCCCGGAGGCCACCCCAGAGCCCGCTTCAGGCCCGGAGGCCACCCCAGAGCCCGCTTCAGGCCCGGAGGCCACCCCAGAGCCCGCTTCAGGCCCGGAGGCCACCCCAGAGCCCGCTTCAGGCCCGGAGGCCACCCCAGAGCCCGCTTCAGGCCCGGAGGCCACCCCAGAGCCCGCTTCAGGCCCGGAGGCCACCCCAGAGCTTGCTGTAGGCCCGGAGGCCACCCCAGAGCCGACCAAAAAAGCTGCAGCACCCACAGAGGAGGGAGGCACAGTGCCACTGCCTCACCCTCACAAGAGGAGGAAGAGGAGGAGGAAGGCTTCCTCCGTCCCTCATGGCCCGGAGGCCACTCCAGAGCCCGCTCTAGCCCGTGAGTCCGCTCCAGAGCCCGCTCCAGAGCCCGGTCCAACCCGTGAGCCCGCTCCAACCCCAGAGGCCATTCTTGTGCCGCCAAAGCGCCTTGCCCTGCCGGCGCCACCCGAGCGCCTTGCCCTGCCGGCGCCACCCGAGCGCCTTGCCCTGCCGGCGCCACCCGAGCGCCTTGCCCTGCCGGCGCCACCCGAGCGCCTTGCCCTGCCGGCGCCACCCGAGCGCCTTGCCCTGCCGGCGCCACCCGAGCGCCTTGCCCTGCCGGCGCCACCCCAGCTGTCTGCCCTGCCGGCGCCACCGCCGGCGCCACCCGAGCGCCATGCCCTCCCGCCGCCACCCCAGCAGTCTGCCCTGCCGGCGCCACCCGAGCGCCTTGCCCTGCCGGCGCCACCCCAGCTGTCTGCCCTGTCGGCGCCACCCGAGCGCCTTGCCCTGCCGGCGCCACCCCAGCTGTCTGCCCTGCCGGCGCCAGCTAAGTGGTCTGCCCTGCCAGCGCCACTCGAGCGCCTTGCCCTGCCGCCGCCTGCCAAGCTGTCTGCCCTGCTGGAGCCTGCCTGGATGGTCCCTCCAGTACCGCCCTGGTCCTTAGCCAGGACCCCAGACCAGCTGAAGCCCCCCTGGTCTGTCCCGCCCTGGTCTCTCCCGCCGGTCCCGCCCTGGTCTGTCCCGCCGGTCCCGCCCTGGTCTGTCCCGCCGGTCCCGCCCTGGTCTGTCCCGCCCTGGTCTGTCCCGCCGGTCCCGCCCTGGTCTGTCCCGCCGGTCCCGCCCTGGTCTGTCCCGCCGGTCCCGCCCTGGTCTGTCCCTCCGGCTCCTCCCTGGCCCTCAGCTGGGACCCCAGACCTGCCTGAGCCTCCCTGGCTCAACCCTCCCGTCCCTCCCTGGTTTCCTTAAGACATTCTGTTTTTGTTTTGTTGACTGACTTGGCTCCCCTCCCTCCCTCCCCTCTTTGTCTTTGTGTTCTGATGTCTGTCATGTTGTCTTGTTGGTGTGTTTTTTTTTGTCTTGTGTCGTGTATGTTGTCATGTTTGTCTTGTGTCCCTCGTAGGGGACGCCAGGTGGCGTCCCTTTAGAGGGGGGGTAGTGTCAGGGTTCTGTCACTTCAGTCTTGTTTATTTCTTGGTTTTGTGACAGAGCTCTGACACTCCCGTTCTTGTCCGGTTTTTGTGTGAGCGTACGGTCTCGAGGGTTCTCGGGGCTGTGCGCTCTCTTGTCTGCGTGCCTTGTTTCATGTTGGGAGCGTGGCGTTCGGATCCCGGCACTCGTGTCTAGTTTGGTTTCGGTTTCGTGTCGGGATTCGGACACTCGCGCTCCCAGTCCTGTCTTTATTGTGAGCGCACGGTTTGTGTGTATGTTCACTTGCCGTGCGCTCTTGTCTCATGTTTTGTGTAGCACGCGGTGATTTCCACCTGCCGCGTGCTTTCATGTTGTGGTGTTGTCTTGTGCAGCACGCAGTCTGTGTTTCACGGGCTGCGTGCTCTCATGTTGTCTTGTTTTGTGTGAACACGTGGCTTATGAGTTTTCATAGTCACGTGTTCATGTCTCGTCTTGTGTAAGCACATGGCTTGTGATTTGTCTTCATTGGCCATGTGCTTGTGTCTTTGTTTTGTTTTGGTGTGAGCACATGGCTTGTCATGTGTTTCTTTGTGCCATGTGCTCTCACGTCTATTGTCTTGACCCCGCCCACCTTGTTACCTCATTATTGGTTGATTTGCCCCACCTGTCCTCCCTTGTTACCTGCCTTGTTTGCTCTCCTATTTATTCTCCTTGTGTTTGCAGTCCTGTGCTGGTTTGTTGTCATACTTTCCCTGGTGTTTTAGTAAGTCAAGTCAAGTCAAGTCAAGTCTTGTTTTTTGTTAAGTCTGTTTTCCTCCACGGGTAGTTTTTGTTGTGTTTATGTTTTATTTTTTATTATTAATAAAAAGCCCTCTTCCCTGCATTATTGAGTCCTCGTCCTTCCCCATACCTGACAATTTTTGTATTTATTTCAACAAATGACAACCAAAATCAAACCCATAGAAGCTCGTGAACAGTTTTGAAGTGGCTGTGTGCAAGTTATAATCATTCAAAAGACGAGTGATCATACTCTAAAACATAATGTTAATTATTACACAAAAAACAAATACAAAACTCAGCAAAGTATGTGATTATTCTGAGTGAAAGGCAGTGGGTTTATTTAGTGACATTATTACATTTGCTAGTCGTCTTCCCTCACCTTTTAAGGCGAAATTTGTATTACCGTCCATTTTTTTCCACGAACGATATCGTGAGTTCCTATTACAATTCTCGATTCAGCATAAATGACCAACAATGGCGACATTTTTCACAATCACGACAGAAAATCAAAATACTGCTCTAACTTCACTAGTAGAAAGGCAGCGCGATATAAACAAACCCAGACTAGAACTGAACGCGGCGTGACGGCAGCTTCACATCCTCTATATCTGCCTCATTGATGGCAGGAAGTCTTTTAATTCAGCGGAAAAGTCGCTCCTCATCATAACATAAGGATTGCGTCCAACATATGTTGTGATTTTCTGTTTATACCTTTCTAAACCAGCAAAGAAAGGACTTTTCTCCATCTCTTCCATTCTAATTTTCACTGCTTGCCCTCCACCGGAATTTCGCACGTCACCAAAACCACATGATTGCAAACAAGTAAATTTTCTACCGTAAGTATATCAAAAATGTATTTTTGTGAGTGGATATGCATTGCCTCAGATTCCAGATTTTCAAATAGTTGTATTTTGGCCAAATAGAAAGCTTATTTATTCAGCTTTCAGATGATGCATACATCTAAATAAAAAAAAAAAAAAAATGACCCTTATGACTGGTTTTGTGGTCCAGGGTCACATATATAGATTATAGATTGAATAATATAGATTGAAGACACTTTCTGACTCATCTGCATAGTCTTACTTGTATTGGCTGGAATACCTGCAAAAAGGGCATTTCAGTCCAGGCAGTGGAGAACATGAAAGGAAAATGACAGAAAACTGCAAAAGAAGTGTTCAGAGAAATGAAAGTGAGTGACAAGATGGTTAAGGATGAGGACTAGTTGTTTGCCCGCTATGTGTGTTGCAAGAGTTTGCTCCCTATACTGTACTGCAGGTTAATACTAAAGAATTATTTATGGCTAAAAATTTAGTCCAGTTGTACAATTTATTCTGGTTTTACTCAAAAATGTCACAATAAGGAAGCAAAATGGGTTGTTGACTTGAATATTTATGAAAAGATTTAATACTTTTTGTCTGTTTCTTTATCATCCCTCAGCTCCGAGTGGCACTTGCAGTCTGCTGTGTCTTAATGGTGGTACTTGTGTCCTGAATGCCAGAAAACAACCCAAGTGCCGCTGTCAGCCCAACTATGGAGGAGAGAGATGTGAGCTAAACCAGTGCAGAGACTACTGCCAGAACGGAGGAACCTGCACCGCATCGCCCACAGGTACAAGACCACAAAAACACGCACATTCAGATATGACACTGTAAGTGGTCGACCAATCCCAACAGACTGGGCCATCTGACCAATCAGAGCAGAGCAGCTCTCAGAAAGGAGGGGTTTAGAGAGAACGAATCTTTGATCGAACCGTTACAGACACTGAGAGAAAAGAGCTAATGCTGAAATGGATATTATAAGAAAATTAAAGTGCATTTGACCTTGGATGCATGTAAACCTGTTTTAGGATATGCCAAAACAAAATTAGGAACCTTTAAAACAGCATAAATGGGGCACACACTCTCACGTGTGATCATCGAGTAGACCGCTTTCTGTAGAGACAACACATTAGTGACTTCCTGGAGGTATGTTATATTATTATAATATTTTTAAAACTAAAATAACTTGTCTGTCATGTTTTCAGGAGCTCCGACTTGCCGTTGTCTGGCAGGCTTCACAGGACCCAACTGTAACCAGCGCACATGTGAGAACTACTGTAAGAACGGAGGAAACTGCACAGTTAACCGTGGAAATCAGCCCACCTGCAGCTGCGTGGCAGACTTCCTCGGAGACCAGTGCCAATATCGTAAGTACTACAGCCACAGTGACTGGGCGTGGAGATAAAATGAGTTTTCATGAGACCTCGAGATGTTTAACATGTTTGTATTATGTTATGCTGCCTCAAGGCACCTGGTATAAGCATCCTTCTCAGGGGAACTGATCACAAGTGATCAACATCTGGTTTTAACATAAATCTCAAATGCATCTTGTTCATTGTTATTTTAGTCAAGTAGCTGTATTAAATGAATTTTGCCATGTTTGACATGATCTGTATTAATTCTTTTACCAGGTGCTTTCATCTAAATCTGTCACTGTTTATGGCAAACTAATGTTTTTTAAGACTATTTTTGTTTAGGCTCTTCCAAACATTTCCATTGGACAGATGATTTATTTTAAAGCTGCACACACACACACACAAAAAAAAGAGTCTGTAAAAAAAAAAAACATTGACGGAGATGACAAACACTGACGGAGTTGACAAACACTGACGGAGTTGACAAACACTGACGGAGATGACAAACACTGACGGAGATGACAAACACTGACGGAGATGGCAAAAACTGACGGAGTTGACAAAAACAAAAAATGATGGAATTGACAAACACTGACGGAGCTGACAAACACTGACGGAGATGACAAACACTGACGGAGTTGACAAACACTGACGGAGTTGACAAACACTGACGGAGTTGACAAACACTGACGGAGATGACAAACACTGACGGAGTTGACAAAAACAAAAAATGATGGAATTGACAAACACTGACGGAGCTGACAAACACTGACGGAGTTGACAAAAACAAAAAATGATGGAATTGACAGACACTGACGGAGTTGACAAACACTGATGGAGTTGACAAACACTGGTGGAGTTGACAAACACTGACGGAGTTGAGAAACACTGATGGAGTTGACAAAAACAAAAAATGATGGAATTGACAAACACTGACGGAGTTGACAAACACTGATGGAGTTGACAAAAACAAAAAATGATGGAATTGACAAACACTGACGGAGTTGAGAAACACTGATGGAGTTGACAAACACTGACGGAGATGACAAACACTGACGGAGTTGACAAAAACAAAAAATGATGGAATTGACAAACACTGATGGAGATGACAAACACTGACGGAGATGACAAAAACAAAAAATGATGGAATTGACAAACACTGACGGAGTTGACAAACACTGACGGAGATGACAAACACTGACGGAGTTGACAAACACTGACGGAGATGACAAACACTGACGGAGTTGACAAACACTGACGGAGATGACAAAAACAAAAAATGATGGAATTGACAAACACTGACGGAGTTGACAAACACTGACGGAGATGACAAACACTGACGGAGTTGACAAAAACAAAAAATGATGGAATTGACAAACACTGACGGAGTTGACAAACACTGACGGAGTTGACAAAAACAAAAAATGATGGAATTGACAAACACTGACGGAGTTGAGAAACACTGATGGAGTTGACAAACACTGACGGAGATGACAAACACTGACGGAGTTGACAAAAACAAAAAATGATGGAATTGACAAACACTGACGGAGTTGACAAACACTGACGGAGTTGACAAAAACAAAAAATGATGGAATTGACAAACACTGACGGAGTTGACAAACACTGACGGAGTTGACAAAAACAAAAAATGATGGAATTGACAAACACTGACGGAGATGACAAACACTGATGGAGTTGACAAACACTGGTGGAGTTGACAAACACTGACGGAGTTGAGAAACACTGATGGAGTTGACAAAAACAAAAAATGATGGAATTGACAAACACTGACGGAGTTGACAAACACTGACGGAGATGACAAACACTGACGGAGTTGACAAAAACAAAAAATGATGGAATTGACAAACACTGACGGAGATGACAAACACTGACGGAGATGACAAAAACAAAAAATGATGGAATTGACAAACACTGACGGAGTTGACAAACACTGACGGAGATGACAAACACTGACGGAGTTGACAAAAACAAAAAATGATGGAATTGACAAACACTGACGGAGTTGACAAAAACAAAAAATGATGGAATTGACAAACACTGACGGAGATGACAAACACTGACGGAGTTGACAAAAACAAAAAATGATGGAATTGACAAACACTGACGGAGTTGACAAACACTGATGGAGTTGACAAAAACAAAAAATGATGGAATTGACAAACACTGACGGAGTTGACAAACACTGACGGAGTTGACAAAAACAAAAAATGATGGAATTGACAAACACTGACGGAGCTGACAAACACTGATGGAGTTGACAAAAACAAAAAATGATGGAGTTGACAAACACTGACGGAGATGACAAACACTGACAGAGTTGACAAAAACAAAAAATGATGGAATTGACAAACACTGACGGAGCTGACAAACACTGACGGAGTTGACAAAAACAAAAAATGATGGAATTGACAAACACTGACGGAGTTGACAAACACTGACGGAGTTGACAAAAACAAAAAATGATGGAATTGACAAACACTGACGGAGATGACAAACACTGATGGAGTTGACAAACACTGGTGGAGTTGACAAACACTGACGGAGTTGAGAAACACTGATGGAGTTGACAAAAACAAAAAATGATGGAATTGACAAACACTGACGGAGTTGACAAACACTGACGGAGATGACAAACACTGACGGAGTTGACAAAAACAAAAAATGATGGAATTGACAAACACTGACGGAGATGACAAACACTGACGGAGATGACAAAAACAAAAAATGATGGAATTGACAAACACTGACGGAGTTGAGAAACACTGATGGAGTTGACAAACACTGACGGAGATGACAAAAACAAAAAATGATGGAATTGACAAACACTGACGGAGATGACAAAAACAAAAAATGATGGAATTGACAAACACTGACGGAGTTGACAAACACTGACGGAGATGACAAACACTGACGGAGTTGACAAAAACAAAAAATGATGGAATTGACAAACACTGACGGAGTTGACAAACACTGACGGAGTTGACAAAAACAAAAAATGATGGAATTGACAAACACTGACGGAGCTGACAAACACTGACAGAGTTGACAAAAACAAAAAATGATGGAATTGACAAACACTGACGGAGTTGACAAACACTGACGGAGTTGACAAAAACAAAAAATGATGGAATTGACAAACACTGACGGAGATGACAAACACTGATGGAGTTGACAAAAACAAAAAATGATGGAATTGACAAACACTGACGGAGTTGACAAACACTGACGGAGTTGACAAAAACAAAAAATGATGGAATTGACAAACACTGACGGAGATGGCAAAAACTGACGGAGTTGACAAAAACAAAATGATGGAATTGACAAACACTGACGGAGTTGACAAACACTGACGGAGTTGACAAAAACAAAAAATGATGGAATTGGCAAACACTGACGGAGCTGACAAACACTGACGGAGTTGACAAAAACAAAAAATGATGGAATTGACAAACACTGACGGAGCTGACAAAAATGGGCCCAATGTACTGTGTCAATATGAAGGAATTTTCTGTACACTCTTGAAACTAAAGGTTCTTTATTGGCATTGATGGTTTCATGAAGAACCTTTAACATCCATGGAAACTTTCCACTCCACAAAACCTTCTTTATAGTGAAAAAAGGTTCTTCACACTAAGAAAAACATATTCTTTTAAGAACTCTTCACTGAATGGTTCTATTGGGAACCAAAAATGGTTCTTCTACTGTGAAAACCCCCTTTTGGAATCTTTATTTTTAATAGTGTATTGATGTTTCACAGGTGTTTTACCTGTATTTTGAATCATACATTGAATTATGGTTTGGGGTTTAGGGAAATGTCCGTAAACTTAAGGGATAATGTCCTGGTAGAAACTTACCAGTGCCTTTTTCATTTTTTCAACAGGTTTTTTGGTTGTACTTTATTTTGTTGTCCTTGTTACAGTGTAATTACACATTTTGGTACTGAGTAATATTTATTTACAACATGTACTTAGAGTTAGGGTTAGTTGCATGCAGGGCTTGACATTAAGTTTGTGGCTCACCAGTGGCTAGTGGTTTTCCAAAGTTACTCAGCATTTTCGCTGGCCACAATTTTTATATCGATACCATGGGGAAAATTAAAAACTGCCATATATATATATTTTTTAATATTATTTCATAATTTGGCAGCAGGTACATTAGGCTGCTGTCACTTTAGCTACTGACCTTTCTCAACACTTTACATTCTCTTAAAACATAACTGACAAATCCTCGCCAAGACTGGCATTTTGACATTATTTTGTGTGTATCTGGCAGTTTAAGCACAAAAAGCATCGAAAAAGAACTCAATTTAGTACTGAGGCAGCTTTATGTGCGCACATTTTGGGTGTGAGCACAAAATCTGCAGGAGTAAGTAAAACTATGTGAAATCCTATGCAGAGCAAATGAAAGAGATGAGTGAGGGCAAGCGGGTTTGTGTCAACTCACTGTCGGAGAGATGAGAGCGAGAGAAAGAGCAGCTGGTATTGTGTATCTTTTCTGCGGAAAATGAGTATCAGATATTTCAGTATCAATATTTTTGACAGGACTACATTGCACTTAGTTTATTATTTCAGATTCCTTTTTAAAAGACTACAATAGAAAAATGTGTGTGTCATATAAATTCAACCCGCCAAAGTAGCTAGTAGGAGTGATTGCATTACACGCCACTGCTGAAATACACCCGCATTTTGTGGGTCGGCGGGTGTTAAAGGATTAGTTCACTTTCAAATTAAAATTTCCTGATAATTTACTCACCCCCATGTCATCCAAGATGTTCATGTCTTTTTTTCTTCAGTCAAAAAGATGAAAACATTCCAGGATTATTCTCCTTATAGTGGACTTCAATGGACTCCAAACGGTTGAAGGTCAAAATGACAGTTTCAGTGCAGCTTCAAAGAGCTTTAAACGATACCAGACGAGGAATAAGAGTCTTATCTAGAGAAACCATCACTCATTTTCTAATTTTTTTTTTTAAATGTATACATTTTAACCATAAATGCTCATCGTGAACTAGCTCTCTTCTTTTTCTCTATTAGAATTCCAGCAGTGTAGACACTGCTAAGTGTATTACTGCCCTCCACAGGTCAAAGTTTGAACTAATTGTTATATACTTGCACTAGCGTATTGTATATGACAATTTATGGCTAAAACGTATATATTTTTTAATTTTTTTTTTTTAGAAAATGAGTGATGGTTTCTCTAGATAAGACCCCTATTTCTCGTCTGGGATCGCTGTAAACTAATTTTGACCTTGATCCGTTTGGAGGCCATTGAAGTCCACTATATGGAGAAAAATCCTGGGAATGTTTTCATCAAAAACCTTCATTTATTTTCGACTGAAGAAAGAAAGACATGAACATCTTGGATGACATGGGGGTGAGTAAATTATCAGGACATTTTAATTTGACAGTGAACTAATCCTTTAATCTCAAGCACTGTTTGCATGAATAAAGTGTTACTGACTTCTTTCTTACAGTGCCCATTAGATAATTGACAGGTGAATTTACTGTGGGATCGATGCATTAGCAAGGTCTGAAGGTGATCCTCAAGTCATGATGAAGAGATTAATAGAGTTAAAGTGGGATATTAAACGGTCTTCTCTACCCTTAACCAGGGACGTGTGATGGATTCTGTGATCATGGAGGGACATGCATGCAGTCCAGCGATGGGTCGAGACAATGTCGCTGCCCTCCACGCTTCATCGGAAACAACTGTGAAGTGGACAAATGTCACTATTGCCGTGATGGCAAGTGTATTCCCACCAACATCTACCAGCCTCATGGAGACGTTACATGCAGGTACACAATGTCATACTTTAGGACACATATACAACTAGAACCTCCATATGTTGGGGCTACATAGCATTAAAACTGACCCTTCTGTGTGGGCATTTATGAAGCCCTTTATAATAACGCATTAATGGCTATAGATCACTGCTGTGACGACAGGCCAAACCATCAGTTCGCATCACACTGGTTCCCTTGCAGGAATTAAGCTCTGTGACCAACAAAAGTTTATGATTCTTACTTTTGTTTATCACTGTAATCTTCACAAATGAACACAACTTTTATGAATTCTGAAGCCTAAATGCAGTCGGCAGAAGTAAAAAGCTAAATGTAGGCTATAAACAAACTACACCACGGTCACGCAACTTCAACATCACTACCATTAATCTTCTGACACTCTTTCAGTCTTTATTTAAAAAACATTTTCCCTGAAAGTTTGAGTTAGAAGAGTTTGCAAGAGCAAGATTATAAACACAACGAGGCTTTGAAAAGGACTAGTGAGTATGAGTTTACCTGTTCATCTGATGATGTTTAAAGGTGCCCTAGAATTGAAAATTGAATTTACCTTGGCATAGTTGAATAACAAGAGTTCAGTACATGGAAATGACATACAGTGAGTTTCAAACTCCATTGTTTGCTCCTCCTTATATAAATCTCATTTGTTTAAAAGACATCAGAGGAACAGGGGAATCTCAACATAACACCGACTGTTACGTAACAGCCGGGATCATTAATATGTACGCCCCCAATATTTGCATATGCCAGCTCATGTTCAAGGCATTAGACAAGGGCAGTCAGTATTAACATCTGGATCTGTGCACAGCTGAATCATCAGACTAGGTAAGCAAGCAAGGAAAACAGTGAAAAATGGCAGATGGAGCAATAATAACTGACATGATCCATGATATCATGATATTTTAAGTGAAATTTGTAAATTGTCTCTCTAAATGTTTCGTTAGCATGTTGCTAATGTACTGTTAAATGTGGTTAAAGTTACCATTGTTTATTACTATATTCACAGAGACAAGACTGTCGCTATTTTCATTTTTTAAACACTTGCAGTCTGTATAATTCATAAACACAACTTCATTCTTTATAAATCTCTCCAACAGTGTGTAATGTTAGCTTTAGCCACAGAGCACTATCAAACTCATTCAGAATCAAATGTAAACATCCAAATAAATACCATACTTACACGATTAGACATGCTGCATGATGAACACTTTGTAAAGAATAATTTTGAGGTCTATATTAGATGTGTGAACTTTGTTTATGCTGTTTAAGGCAAGCGCGAGCTCCGGGGGAGGGGAGCACGAGATTTAAAGGGGCCGCAGCCTGAATCGGCGCATATATAATTATGGCTCAAAATAGGCAGTTAAAAAAATGAATAAAGAAAAAATCTATGGGGTATTTTGAGCTGAAACTTCACAGATACATTCAGGGGACACCTTAGACTTATATTACATCTTTTAAAAATACGTTCTATGGCACCTTTAATGTCTCTGACAACCTCTGTAGACACATTTAGACACTTGTTAGCAACCGCCTTTTTCAAGACAAATAAAAGTTTTACAGATGTTGTAGAATAAAATGTTCACCAGAGACCTTATTTCACGCATATAAAACAAAAATCCATTCAAAAAAACATTTGACTTCAGGACGATGGAACCGGATGTGCTAAAATGGAACTCAATTTCAGGTTTTGGCCTCCAAAAATACGTCATCCCTGTAACACTCTATTTCCTGTTCAGTGTCTATTGCTGAAATCACTGGATAGATTTGATGCTCAGAAAAGCGAGTTACCACTGGAACAACAGGAACTGACATCACCCACTTACATTTCAATGCCTACCCTCCAACATATAACAATACATCCCCTTTCCTCCCATGTCAAACTGAGACATTTCCCATTGGTTAAAATCAACCTCCCTTGAAAGTTCAGTTATTGTTGTAAAATGAGTTGTGAATGTAATTTCATGTTGACTGTAATAACACTTTTTGTAATAACTTATCTTGATGAAACTTTTATCTTCGTCATGTTTTTTCTAGGTTTCTCTATTTTTTTTATTTTTTTTTACTGAATATTACAGTACCTAAGTGAAGCTATATGATGTGTCTACTTTATGTGTTGTAGGTGTACCAGTGGCAGAATCCAGCCAAGCTGTTACACATGTGAAGGATACTGTGCTAATGGCCAGTGCTCTCTCAGCACCACAAACCTCCCGCAATGCAAGTAAGCAGTGTCATTTTACATACATACAGTGGGTACGGAAAGTATTCAGACCCCCTTAAATTTTTCACTCTTTGTTATATTGCAGCCATTTGCTAAAATCATTTAAGTTCATTTTTTTCCTCATTAATGTACACACAGCACCCCATATTTGAAGAATTGTTGACATTTTTTGCAGATTTATTTAAAAAGAAAAACTGAAATATCACATGGTCCTAAGTATTCAGACCCTTTGCTCAGTATTTAGTAGAAGCACCCTTTTGATCTAATACAGCCATGAGTCTTTTTTCACACCTGGATTTGGGGATCCTCTGCTATTCCTCATTGCAGATCCTCTCCAGTTCTGTCAGGTTGGATGGTAAACATTGGTGGACAGCCATTTTTAGGTCTCTCCAGAGATGCTCAATTGGGTTTAATTCAGGGCTCTGGCTGGACTGAGCAAAGGGTCTGAATACTTAGGACCATGTGATATTTCAGTTTTTCTTTTTTAATAAATCTGCAAAAATGTCAACATGGGGTGCTGTGTGTACATTAATGAGGAAAATTTGTTAATTTGTTTAAGTTTTAGTCATTTATTATATATATATATATATATATATATATATATATATATATATATATATATATATATATATATATATATATATATATATATATATATATATATATATATATATATATATATATATATTTGTATTTAGCTTTAATTTAACAACTTTTAAGTACTTCAACTTAAACTTGTTTATTTCAGTTAGTTGCCAAGGCAACATTTCTATTTTTGTTCCATCTAATATTAATATTTTATTTTATTTCATCTTTTTTTGTAATTTACAAAATTATTTTAGTAGTTTTAGTTTTAATTAATAACAACACAACATACCTAATGATACCACTTGTACATGCTATCATATCCCCTAGCTCTACACCAAATGATTTTATGCACAGTTCCTTCAGATGATAAAAGCATGCATAATCTCACCTCACTTCTCCCATTCATAGCTAAAGCTCTGTTGCATGTCTTCTGTCAGTCAGGCTACAAAGCTGGTCATTCTGTTGATGTTGCTTTCCATTCTCCAATTGAGTTGGCACAGTATATCATTGGCTTGGGTGTTTTAGCATAACTCTGCAACAAACTCTATTCCTAGAGTCTGTCTGGTTTGTATTCGATCTGTATGTACGAGTATGTATTCTACATGTAACCTGGACAGGTTCTCATTCCTCACCATGAGTCTTTTTCACTGGGGTACCACAAGGGTACTATTAAAACTATTTGAGGGTTCACTAACAACAGCATTGATCATTTTGTGTAATTGCTATATGAGCTTGATCTTGCCATTTTTAGTTTAGCTGAGCAAGCACTGTGCATTCTTAGCTACCTGTACTGATGATTTCCATCTGCTATGAATCAAGTTCTACTTTATACTTCCATAAATGCCTGTTTACACTAAGTGCAAATAGCCCATCTTGATGGCAGAGACCATTTACACTAACTCTGCCACTAATTCCAATAGAAACCCATCTGATAACAGGAGCAGTGGTGTAGAGTAAGGCGGTCGGTGTTAGTTTTTGATGTAACTGACCTGAGTTCAAATCCGTCTTTTTCCAAACTCATTCTTCTCCCTTTTCCCATTGCATATTGGCTCAGAGAGGCATTTATTTTAAATAAAAATCTGAAAAGAGGAAATAAAGTACACAATGTATGTTAAATAGTGAGAATAAAGTGTTTATTGGGTAGGGCTAGGAGTAAGTGTAGGGAATGTCCCAACAAAATGGCATCCATTTATTATTTTAATAAATATAATACACACTGAATATGTTGTTATTATTGCATACTGTTTTATAATATACTACAATACACCAATTTGCAATTAGTATATGACACAAGTATAAATTGCATTTAACAACTATATACACTTAGTACACAGAAAATACTGCTATTTTCACTTAGTGCATAAAGCCTCTGACTACAGGTGCTGGTCATATAATTAGAATATTGTGAAAAAGTTCATTTTTTTATTGTAAATTATTTTAAAAAATAACTTTCATTTATACTAGATTCCCTACATGTAAAGTAAAACATTTCAAAAGTTTTTTTTTGTTGTTTTTTTTTTTTTCTTTATTTGTTGATTAGACTGTACAGCTAATGAAAGTCCAAAATCCAGTATCTCAAAATATTAGAATATTTACATTTGAGTTTCATTAAATGACCATCCCTACAGTATAAATTCCGGGTATCTCTTGTTCTTTGAAACCACACTAATGGGGAAGACTGCTTACTTGGCGAAGGTCCAGGAGACAATCATTGACAGCCTCCACAAAGAGAGTAAGTCACAGAAGGTCATTACTGAATGTGGTGGCTGTTTACAAAGTGATGTATCAAAGCATATTAAATGCAAAGTTGACTAGAAGGAAGAAATTGGGTAGGCAAAGGTGCACAAGCAACAGGGATGACCGCAAGCTTGAGAATACTGTCAAGTAAAGCTGATTCAGACACTTGGGAGAGCTTCACAATGAGTCAAATGAAGCCAGAGTCAGCGCATCAAGAGCCACCACACTCAGACATCTTCAGGAAAAGGACTACCAAGCCACTTCTGAAACAGAAACAACATCAGAAGCATCTTACCTGGGCTAAGGAGAAAAAGAACTGGACAGTGAACAGTTGTCCAAAGTCCTCTTTTCAGATAAAAGTAAATTTTGCATTTCATGTTGAAATCATGGTCCCAGAGTCTGAAGGAAGACTGGAGAGGCTCAGAATCCAAGCTGCTTGAAGTCTAGTGGGAATTTTCTGAAGTCAGTAATGATTTGGGGGGCGTGACGTCTGCTGGTGTTGGTCCATTGTGTTTTATCAAGTGCAAAGTCAATGCAGCCATCTTCCAGGAGATTTTGGAGCACTTTATGCTTCCATCTTCTGAGAAGCTTTATGGAGATGCTGATTTCCTTTTCCAGCAGGACTTTAGCAACTGCCCACAGCGCAAAAACCACCTCCAAGTGGTTTGCTGACCATGATATTACTGTGCTTTATTAATCTATGGAATATTTTCAAGAGAAAGATGAGAAACCGTCGATCCAACAATGTACAGATGATCTGAAGGCTCAATAGTGCCTCAGCAGTGCCACAGGCTGATCACTTCCATGCCACACTTCACTGATGCTGTAATCTGTGCTAGGAGCAAGTCATTTGCTGTATTATGTGCTGCCAACCAAGTATTGAGTGCACAAATGTACATACTTTAAAAAACTTGAACTTTTCTGTTTTGAAAATCCATTTTTTGATTGATCTTAGGAAATATTCTAATATTTTGAGATACTGGATTTTGGACTTTCATGAGCTGTACGCTCTCATCAAAATTAAAAATTAAAAAAAAAAAAAAAACTTTTGAAATGTTTTACTTAACATATAGGGAATCTAGAACATATGAAAGTTTCATTTTTTAAAATAATTTACAATAAAAAAAAAAAAACTTTTTCGTGATATTCTAATTATATGACCAGCACCTGTATATATGAATGTAAATGTTAAATTTCTCTGCCTCATGTAGGTGTCCTCTTGGATGGGAGGGTCATCGCTGTGATAATCCTGCCTCCACTGGAAACGCTGAATCCGGTGGCCGTAAGTCCATTTTTAATTCGACAGCCAGTAGAAATATGTTAGGCCAATAGAGGGCAATACTGGTAAGAATTTTGGTAAACATTCCCCCAAATCTCAGTAATGCTTAATAGTAATGATAATGTGTATTTCTTTTAGGAACAGCTTCAATAGTTATTCCATTGATTTTGCTGATACTGCTGGTGTTGCTGATTGGAGGAGCAGTATTATGGTACAGAAAACGAATGAGAGGGTGAGTATATTACAGTGAACTGCTTTTTCAAATGATTTTCACCTCTCTAAAGTGTTGTACTGTTGAGAATTTGAAATATAAGAAACTTCCCATCCCAAAAACACCTCTTTTCTCTCCTTCTTTCTTGGTAAACCGCATCTGCTCTTTTCTGTAGGCTTGGCAAATCCCACTCCAAACGACCGCGGTAACGGTCTTCGTCCATTATGTCTTTATTTTGTCTCACTGCCATTCTGTCCATCTTTCTTGCTGGTTTGGAGAATTGTGGTGTTCTTGTTGTCTTCATGGTCTCACCCGATCTCTTTCTGTCATACCTCAGTCAAACCACCTGACTAAACCTTACAAGTGGTTTGTCCCTTGTTCAGAGAAGAAGGTGGTAATCTGTTACTGAAAATAAAGAAATAGATCTAGTCATGTTAGACTATGAGAACCAATCGTATTGTTTTCATAATAATGTTTTGAGTCATACCCGTCCCACTGCAATACATTATGTTTCTCTAAGATTGGTTCCCAACAGGACTGCATTAGTTGAAAAAGATCTGTTGAACATGTGCCATATTCAAAACCCAGTGTTTATCAAGATAACGTGGGCATTCGATGTCCTTAAAGGGACAGTTCACCCAAAAATGAAAATTCTGTCATCATTTACTCATCTTCAAGTTGTTCCAAACCTGTATCAATTTCTTTGTTCTGCTGAACACAAAGGGAGATATTTGGAAGAATGTTTGTAACCAAGCAGATTGACTCCCATAGTATATTTTTTCCTACTATGGTAGTCAATGGGGGGCGAGATCTGCTTGGTTACAAACGTTCTTCCGTCGTTTGACCCCTACTTTAGAGTCTCTTTATAGTTTAAATTGAAATAAATGCAAATTTATTTACTGCTGTATAAAAGGTATAGAGCAAAATCTCTGCCAGCTGTCCAATGGTCGTACAGCCCAACACTTTTTTTTTTTATATATATAGGTACATTATACATTTGATTACAAGCAAAAAGGATAAAATTGTCCAGATAAACAGTTGATGTTGGTAAGCGCTGGGTTTATGATGGTGTTGTAGGTTGTTCCAGTGACTGTTAGTGGCATCCCTCTGTGTTGTGGCCATATCTCTGCCTGTGCTGCTTTGTACAGTGTAATACTGACCTCACAGCCTCATTTCCTGTGACTTCAACTGTATGTTGTATATCTGCAGAGCCAAAGGCTTTCAACATCAGAGAATGACAAATGGCGCTATGAATGTTGAGATCGGGAACCCAGCCTATAAAATATATGAAGGAGAGCAAGATGATGATGTTGGAGAACTGCTGGACGCAGACTTCACACTGGATCCAGACAAAGTAAGACAGAGCAATGCTTTATTGCACTAGACTTATAGTCCTAGACTTACTAAAATTCAGCTTTGATCACAGGAATAAATAACATTTTACTATATATTCACATAGAAAACAGTTCTGTTAAATTGTAGTAATATTTGACAGTATTACAGTTGTTTTTTTTTTTTTGGTCACCCCAAAATCACTGTCAGGGGGTGTTTCCCCTGAGTTAAGTTCACTGGTCAGAGGGCATAAGTACGATTTGAAACAGTTTGTGTCAGACAGCATTTTAAAGGTGCAATATGTAATATGTTTGCAGTAAAATATCCAAAAACCACTAGGCCAGTGTTATATATTTTGTTCACTTGAGTACTTAAAATATCCCAAATGTTTGCAACTATTTGTAAATCGTGAGAAAATTGCTATTTTAACCAAGGCTCCGGGACGTGTGAGGAGTCGCCTCTCAATAGCGTCATACCCGCGTTACCCTCGGTTTCTGGTTTTATTTTGTAGAAACCATGGAAACACCAAAGACTTTTTAATATTTACATGTTTTAATAGACAAGGGAACAACTGTTTTGATATATTTATAGACAGAAAACTAATTATTGTTATATAGCTCAACACGTTTAGTCTTATTGTTTTAATCAGTTTTATTGCACAATATATATATCGCACAGAGTAACATTATAACATCCTTTTCAACACTCTCAAATGTATCTAATATGATAAACAGAGCTGCGTTACCTCATACTCATGACCGGAAAAGCGGCAGCGGCGCCGGCGACTGTGTCATAATAAAAGTCCCGCTGCTCGTGAGGCGTGTGTTGATCAATTGCTCCAGCTCCTCGTTCAGCTCCACAACACTCGCTCCTGCTCTGCTTCATACTACAGTAATGTTAAAAATCACATCCATGAACATGATTTCTGCCCGAGTCCTATCCCAATTCTTTTGCACCGTCCGTTGAGGTGGAGATCACATGTCCAAAGATTCCGCGCTCAAACTTGGCGTCATCAAGCAACGCCTTTGTTTTGAATAGGCCTCTAGCGACCTCTAGTGGACTGAATTCTTACATATTGCACCTTTAAGGCATCGTAGACGTGCTCCCATGTAAGTAGCTCATGCTGCTGCTGCGAGATATACATAAAGGCAGGTGGAGCTGGGGAGGTGGAGGGGTTCAGAGGACTAGCCTACATTGAACACTGAACCAGACTATTTAAATTTTGAGCAAGCAATCTCATTGGCTGCAGAATGAGCACAGGCCAACCAGCTTTTGCCATGTGTTAATAATTAGTGCTGTTAATCGATTTAAAAAAAAACCAAACTAATTAATTGCACATTTTTCTGTAAATAATCACGATTAATCACACCTAACATTAAAGTTTTGAATATGTTTTTATATTTTAATAATTTCACATCTAATCTCCAAATTAATGTAGAAGCAACATAAAGACAGTATATTTTAAATTTGTGATCTAACAGGAAGGAAATATACAGAATCAAAGCAGTTCACAAACTGCGTAATTTAGATTAAAACATAGATATATTTTTATTAAAGGGTTAGTTAACCCAAAAATGAGATTTCAGTCATTAATTACGCACCCTCATGTCATTCTACACCTGTAAGACCTTCGTTCACCTTCAGAACACAAGGTGGTTTTTTTTTGTTGATAAAATCCGACGGCTCAGTGAGGCCTGCATTGGCAGCAAGATAATTAACACTTTCAGTGCCCAGAAAGCTACTAAAGACATATTTAAAACAGGTCATGTGACTACAGTGGTTCAACCTTAATGTTATGAAGCAATGAGAATACTTTTTGTGAACCAAAAAAAACAAAATAACGACTTTATTCAACGATATCTAGTGATGGGTGATGGGCGATTTCAAAACACTGCTTCATGAAGCTTTACGAATCTTTTGTTTCAAATCAGTAGTTCAGAGCGTGTATCAAACTGCCAAAGTCACATGATTTCAGTAAACAAGACTTTGTTACGTCATGTAAAGTGTTTTGAAATTTCAATGGTTCACCACTGGGGGGCGTGACTTTGGCAGTTTGATACACGCTCTGAAGCACTGATTCGAAACAAAAGATTCGCAAAGCTTCATGAAGCAGTGTTTTGAAATCGCCCATCACTAGATATTGTTGAATAAAGTCGTTATTTCATTTTTTTTGGTGCACAAAAATATTCTCATCACTTCATAACATTAAGGTTGAACCACTGTAGTCACATGAACTGTTTTAAATATGTCTTTAGTAGCTTTCTGGGCATCAAAAAGTGTTGTCTTGCTGGCAATGCAGGCCTCACTGAGCCATCGGATTTTATCAAAAATATCTTAATTTGTGTTCCAAAGATGAACGAAGGTCTTACAGGTGTGGAATGACATGAGGGTGAGTAATAAATGACAGAATTTTCATTTTCGGGTGAATTAACCCTTTAAAGCTACAAAAGTTATTTAATTAAGAGCAGTGAGTGGTTTTCTTTTGTTCTTTGATTTACATTATTGATGGACTGTAGCAGGTTTATTAGGCTGCTGTCACTTTAAGACGTGACGCACAACGCAGATCTGCATCCTATTTTCTCACAACTCTTTGTGTTCATTTGAAACTTTATTTAACTCATTTAAGACTGTGCTTACGAGGATACTTGGCAAAACGGACATTTTGGCATAAATTTGTGTGTTTTTGTCCGTTCAAGTGCAAAAGAGAACTCAACGCGGTCACACGCTGTCTGAAGCGGCTTTCAGTGTGCCGTGTGTGTCTCTGTCAGGAGATTCACAGACAACGCACCAGTACCGCACTGCATTCTCTTTTGTGTCTTGTCACGCTTGAATGGTCTGAAAGCATTTGCATGAATAAGAGCGTGATCATATAATGTAGCTAAAGGATGACGGAAAATGTGGATGCTGCATTAATTGCATTTTTAACACGTTAAAATGAAAAAATAATCTCATCCATTTACAGGACTAATAATAATGTAACTGTAAAGGATCTATTAGCCTGCACCCTCTAGAGTTTCATAACTGAACTAGATATGCATAATCCCATATATTTCCAACCTGTGTCTTTTGTAGCCGACCAACTTCACGAATCCCGTGTATGCCACTCTGTACATGGGAGCGCACAACAGCCGCAATTCCCTGGCCAGTACAGATGAGAAGAAGGAGCTGCTGTCACGGGGCGACGAGGAGCCACTGGTGGACCCGCTGGCTTAGACCGGCCAACAGTTCGGTCCATACATGGAAAATACCATTTGCCTTTTTGAGAAAAAGAAAAAAGAAGAAAAAAGAAAACATGAAGAAAATCAATGATTAAGTGTTAACACTGTATAAAATGTACAAAAATGAAGGACTACTTTTGTATGTGATTGCAGTATTATATTTTGTTCTTTTCCAATTCTTCTGGTCACAACAAAACATCACAAGAACAAAAGATACATTTTCTAAAAAAAAAAAAAGATGCAGTTTTTGGTTTCAATTTTTAGGTCACCTCCCTTTTACCTTAATAGCCACTACCTCTGTGCAATATGGAGTCAAAAAGAAAAAGAGATTGGAACAATGACATTTTTTTATTTTTGTATGAGATGTATAGAGAAAAATGTTGTTCCATCAGTAATGCCAACTGTTTGTTGTATGTTTGACTGTGTGGAGAGGGCAACTTTGACATGGAACCAGTGTTTGCTTTAAACTTACTACAATGTCAAGCAGATGTTATGTGCCAGTTTTACTACTCCCATTGTAAGTTCATAATTATTTATAAGGATAATCAGTTTCTCGTGCACAGATCCAAACCATTGCAATATTACTTATGCTTATTACAAACTTTTACAGAACAGATTTTTTAAAGTGAGAATGTCAGTGTTGTAGATTTGGACACACTCGACTGAAATGTTTCTCATGATCTTAAAAACCTTTTGATCGAAAGGCTTCTGCTTAACTGCTTGAAATTAGTTTTATAGACAACAATAAATTGTGCCTATGTATGAATCTCTTTACAAAACTAAACATCTTTGTTCAAATGTAAAAAAAATAAAATGAAATGGGTGAGTTGGAACAGATAGTGAAGGAAAAGCAGCACACATGGAATCTAGACGATATGAAAGAGTTAACATTTTTTGGTCACTACATATTTGCCATATTTCACTTTGATAGTTTTCATGACACATTTTAGATCAATAGTAAAGAATGAGTAGGTGTGTCCTAACTTTTGACTGGTACTGTATTTATTTTCAGATGAATGAAGTGTGGGTAACTGAAAGAGAAAGCTGCTTACAAGTGAATCCCAAAACAATCGAAGGCACATTCGTGCACTGGTTGTAGTGACGCACGTTTTGAGCACCTTTAAACCTGAAGAGGGTTTACGACAGAAGAAAGTGAATTTTTACACTTGTTTATATATGTTTTTAAAATGTCACAGTTAAAGATGAAAAACTGATGTGTTCTAATATTGACACACCTTCATCTCGTCTTTTGTAATCTTCCTCTGAAATATATCATCCATCATGTTGCTTATACTTTTAAAATGTACACCTTTTTTCTCAGTAAATTCATTTTTTCCTGCTCAGCTGGTTGCTGATATGCTGCTTTTGTCAGAATGCTTATCAGCCATTTTGTAAAACATCTTCCAAAAATGCAATCAAAGAAAAACAACATATACAACTAACAAAAGTGCAGTCATCATCATCTCAGATCAATGTCTAATGCCAGATCGTCTTCATCTGATCTCGTGTTGAGAGATGACAACTTTTAATACAAAATGCATGGAAGGTTTAAGTTTTATTATATGTTTTTCTGGTCTGATTTTGGCTCAGCATAGTAAAATGACTGGTGAAAGGCTTGGGACAGTGCATGTTCCTTCAGCGTTGTGAGTAATTAATCTTGGTGTTTGTATCCAGAACTCAATGCCTGAGAGCAAGCATGGCAGGTGGCATAATTTGAGATACATGAATGTAAAATGTTATAGTAGAATGGAAATGGTCATCTGGGGTCAATAATGGACACTGAGTGAAAGACACCAATTTATTCGCATTCAGTTACTAGTACTGTATAATGGTACAGGTGTACTTCTGTTTTCCATGTCTAATGTCCATGGCCTAGCAAGATTTCGCCGATTTTCCTTTGCATCACGTGGATGGTCGGGTGCGTGTGCGTCTCTTACCTGCAGACACATGGCACCAGGATGCACTATGGGAAGAAGGCAAGCCGGCGGAGGCAGTGTGATGCTTTGGGCAATGTTCTGCTGGGAAACCTTGGGTCCTGCCATCCATGTGGATGTTACTTTGACACGTACCACCACCTACTATCTCTATATTTAAAAATATATATTTAGATACCACTTGTAATACATTATGGGTTCAAATGTACTATAAGTAGGCTATCTAAATATATTTTTTAAATACAGAGATAGTATATTAAAAGCACATTTAGTTCATATTTCATGGTGTCTCAAAATTGTCTACTAAAGAAGAATTTTTAGTATATTAAGTACAAAATTAGTGCACGAAAATAGAGCACTTTAAGTACATTATAGAAATGTAATTTAAGCAATAGGGAGACCAACACAATATTAGGAAGGTGGTCATAATGATATGCCTGATTGGTATATAAATATATAAATTAGGTATCATTCGAAAGCTTAAACATTCAAAATTCATTCTGAAAACCATTTTGAAATGGCACATTATGGTACAGTGGAAACTACTTTAAAACCTTTTAGCGGGCTCAAGTTTTGTGATATCAACTTGACATATGACTTTGATTTTCTAGCAATTTTAGAGTAAAAATTATTTTGTAAAATATATTTTGTATAAAATAAAAGTTTAGTTCAGTACATAACAGTGCTTAACTGTTTTTTTTTTTTTTGTAAATTATTATTTTATGAATTATGCTTTAATGAATTCTGCAATAATTCTTTAAAAATAGACCAACTTTAGCTCTATTCCAAAGCATTCAGTTACAACATATAAGTTTAGATCAATGCTCAAAAAGGGGGTGGCAGTTAACAGGTTAAGCCATAACAAGTGTAGCAAAGCGACTGACACCAGTGTGTACAGTGATTAAGCTCCTTATCTGGAGAAATAAAAACAGAAAGACACTTAAATGAAACTTACAGAGTAAATGACTGAAGATAAATGGTGTTTGTGTGTGTCAGCTCTTAATCTGTGGGTTGCTTAGGGCCAGACTGGTTTCCTTGTTGCCTTCCTGGATGCCACAGTACGTGATTTAGAACAGATTTAGATGGCAGGTAATACTTTATATTAACTGTCTTTTCTATGTACAAACATTTAAATTTGCAAACATTTGATGCACTGCACTTAGTGTGTACATACGTGTTTTTATACTGCATGTAATTCATTTCTGTATATCTATAATTACAATGTTTCCTTACCTCTTACCGTATCCACCTCAATAGCAGCAAAAGTGTTACAATACAACCTTAACATTTTTTCATGTAGGTACAGTAATAGTTAAAGACACCAAATACTATAAAGTGCAACCTCTTCATTCTCTGAAACTAGATACAATCGAAAACTTGAAAGATGAAACAAGTACAAATTGCACACATCGACTTGATGCAGTGTGATGTGTTCCTTCTTTCCTCAGAAGTGGAAAATCCCAAGTTCCCAGTAGGAACTTTTAAATGGAACCCCCTTCAATTCAGAGTTGCGATGGGAAACTCAAGGAAAGTTCAACAACCCTGACTTCAGAATCAACCGTAGTTAAACGGTAATAATATTGGTGCCGGCGTTCTGAGGTAAACACAGAAGTGTGCTTCCGTCAACTGCGTAGGAGACTGACATGGTCAAGAAGAGATTGTTGAATTGTCTTTTTTTTTTTGCACAAAAAGTATTCTCATCACTTCATAACATTAAGGTTGAACCACTGCAGTCACATGGACAATTTTAACAATGTCTTTAGTAGATTTCTGGGCCTTGACAGTGGTAATTTAATTGCTTATATGGAGGAGTCAGAGACCTCTCTTAATTTGTGTTCTGAAGATGAACAAAGGTCTTACGGGTGAGGAACAGTATGAGGGTGAGTAATAAATGACAGAATTTTCATTTTTGGGTGAACTAACCCTTTAAGAAACCAACTCTAAATCCAGCACTTTTAGAAAACTACAGAGTGGTATCCCTTCTTCCATTCATTGCTAAAATACTTTTTCAACCTTTCTTACACAGAACAACCTCCTGGACAACAACCAGTCCGGTTTCAAAAGTGGCCACTCAACTGAGACTGCCTTGCTCTCAGTTATTGAAACTCTGAGACTGGCAAGAGCAGCTTCCAAATCCTCAGTACTCATCTTGCTGGATCTGTCTGCTGCTTTTGACACGGTTAACCACCAGATCCTCCTGTCAATCCTTGTGACAAAGGAAATCTCAGGAACAGCACTCCAGTGGTTCAAGTCTTACCTCTCAGGTAGGTCCTTTAGGATGTGGTGGAGGGGGTGAGGTGTATAAGTCACAACATCTAGCTATGGGGTGCCTCAGGGCTCAGTGCTTGGACCACTTCTCTTCTCCATCTCCAGTTAAACTTCACAGACCACATTGCTAGAACTGCCCAGTCCTGCAGATTTGCCATCTACAACATTAGGAGGATCAGGCCCTTCCTATCGGAGCTTGCTCCTTGTCCAAGCTTGTCCACCGCTCGTTTCAACAACAACAACCACAATAGCGGACTACATGCTTGTGTTCGTGCCACAGAAGGTACTGAGCCTATTACCTTTACTAAAATAAAGCTTTATTTCTTAGCTTTACTAAAGTTTGGTAGTGGTGGTACTAAAGGTTTATGCTCATGCTCCAAGTCTTATTCTCTGTTTTTAGTGTATCTCTGTGGCAGAATTACAGCGCCACATACTGATCTGGCATGTATACTACATCGTTTTGAGTCCGTTTCAATGGTTTTGTGTGTATTTCTTGAGACAAGTAAAAAAAGGCTGGATAGAGAAAGCCCTTCTTCCTGTAGATTGCGTGTAATGCACTTTCAATAAAGTGTTTGCAACTGGTTTGTGCAATTGGTTTACAATTGTAATTACAAAAATAATGAGCAGAAACTATTTTCATTTGCCAAGACTAGGATGCCAAGACCATGTGTAGACTGTTTGTGTCTGTGTTTAAATCACAAATTATTTTTGCTAATTACATGTCATGCCTTCATATTCACATTTTTGAATATCCACTTTGAATTGCACAAACCAGTTGCAAATGTTTTATTGAAAGTGTATTAGGTGCAATTAACAAATAATGTAACAACATTATAAGTGTATTAATGTACACAAATTTAATTTTGTAGAAATGAACTAAAATTCGTTGTGAAGGCACTACAGGGTTGATGATTTCACAACTTAACCAACATGATTAAGCTTTTTGGAACGATTTACCAAAGCAATTAATAGGCTAAGGAATGGCACAGTCTATCATACTTTATTATGCCACAGCAGATTTTTTTGGCAAAGAAGTTATCAAACGACACATAAAGACTGAAGATAAAACGAGCATAGGCTATAATAAAAAATACTGTTGGTTCATTACTTGGAGTTTAGTCTATCAGACACCTCTGGCAAATCAATGACTGTAAATCATTATATCAATCATAAAACACATTATATAAATCGTTGTATACTGATGAACAATTATATTCCAAGTTTAACTTCTTTCTACGCTGACGCTGTGATATTTTCAGTGGCGGTGGCTTTAACACAGAACAGGAAACTCATGAATATTCGTGTTAACTCCGCCCAGTCTAGTTATGGGAGAAACGAATCTTTTCGAATTGAATCAATTGAATCAAAATGATTAACTGGTTCGAAGCGTTCGAAACGCCACACGCTGGTCAGAACAGTGTAAATGCAACGAAAACTAAGCAAAAACATGAATAAAAACACATTTCACAAACCTGTTTCAAAAGTTTTAATGAAAGTGTATTTAAATGCAATCAACAAATCATATAATACCATTATATATGAAGTGTCTTTATAATATTTATTAAATTATAGGGCTTGTTTTTGTTTGTTTTATGGAGATCTTGTTTAATCAGGCCAATGAGAGACTACTTTTACCTTTTATTATACAAATGTGTCATTAAATGTTTACATTTTTTTGTTTGTTTAAATCTGAGATCAGGTAAAAAATGTAAAATGACACTGGTTCATGGGTTCAAAGCGGTTCAAAGCCAAAGATATCATCGACCCCTAGCGGCGAATTACTGAAATTTCGAAACAGTTATGACGCAACGAAGCCTCGTTTACTGTAATCACGTGATACGCGCTCCGAATCACTAGTTCAAAACAAACGATTCACAGGCTTCGAAGCTTCACGAGTGTTTCGATAGCGCCCATCACCAATTACACCTTTATATGTAAGTATTGTGTTTTAACCTAGTCAAATAGCTAGCGATACAAATGTTAAAAATAAAACCAAGGGGCTTTTTTAAAATCTAAAAATGTGGTTGTTAGCTGAGCCACGGCATTTGCTCGGCTGCATTTGTTCGGTGGTGTGGGGCAGAACTATAAACTCTGCTGTGGCGTTTCGTTGTGTTTTAGAAGGCAGAGAGCAGACTGCTTCATTAAACTTTATTAAATGTATTAAATTGAGGGGTGAAACTTCTGAATTATTCACCAGGGCTTGGAAGTAAGACAACAACCCGTTTGTTAAATCTTTATGTATCATTTATGTGTCATTGTTAAATTACCCCTCATCATATACAAAGAGCAAAGTAATAAGACAACGAACAGACTGATAGAAACGAATAGATAGAAAGACACTCTTTCACTTTGTTGTGTTTTTGTAGTGCTGTCATGCATCTTTGTCTCATGTTTTAACCAAATTTGGGCATCGTATGATTTTTGTGTCTGTCCTGCCGTGGCTTCTTTTCTAATCCAAGTTTGCATTCCTGTTTTTATATTTCACAAATGTTTCTTTTTTTCTTTGTTTTTGCGTTAAGTGTGTGCGTGTGAGTTTGTTTATATTACATTGTGGGGACCAAATGTCCCCACGATGTAATATAAACCTGAGTTCACCTACAACAATGTAAATTAATTAATAAAAATACTAAATGATGTTTTTGTGAGTTTCCTGTGATGGTTAGGTTTAGGGTAGGGGTAGGGTAGGGGGATAGAAAGTACGGTTTGTACAGTATAAAATGCTTTGCGGCCTATGGAAAGTCCCCACAATTCACAAAAACAAACATGTGTGCGTGTGCGTGTGTGTGTGTGTGTGTGTGTCTGCGTCCCAATTCGAAGGCAGCATCCTTCATAGGAGGCGAAGGTCGAACCGCGCGTTGATAAATGAGACTGTCTAGGAGGATTTCATATTTGTAATTTAGCCTAAATGTTAGTGATTTCAGCAAGTCCTTCAATTTGAAGGCTCAGATGGATGTGCGCAATAGAAAAACTCACCTGCAGGTACATTGTGCCAAACCAGGCATCCAGTAAAATAATAATAATAATGATATTGATACTAATAATAATAATAAAATCATACCGTTTATTTGGAATAGACAGCTTAATAAAAATAATTTTGAATTCTGTCATAAAATATATATATATATATATATTTTTTTTTGTGTACAGATGGATGATGCTACTGGTCCAAATAACTCTCCTCACCAGGTACATTCATGTTCATCACTAAAGATTAACTCTACAGTCTCTCTTTGTCATGTTTGTTATTTTTTATTTTACTGTTTAGTTTATTTTTATGGTAATGTAAATTAGTACACCTATGTTAATGTTATGTATTCAGAAGGTTAGTGCTTGTGGAATATTTAGGGCTGATTTTAACCTTTTTTTTCTTGGTTAGTGGACTATATGCACAGAGCTTTCCGCATTAATATAAGCCAGCTTGAAAACTTCCGGTGAGATGTCATTTGCTGGTGTGTTGAGCTTCAATAGTGTAATACTTAGTTTATAATCAGAATATTTCACTTAAATAGTCAGGCATAGCATTAATTTAGTTATTCAAATGTAAGACAGCATAAAAAAATAAATAAATAAAGACGTACCTCAATGTTCCTCCTCGACTAAATTCAATTCAACCATCAGTTTTCACACTTTTATGTGGAAAAAAAGCATCAAAAATTGAATATTTATTGTGCACTTTAGTTATATTAATTGAATAAAATGTGTTTTTACAAGTGTGCTGAAATCATTGATCTTGTGCTGTGCTGCACTGACTGACAGCTGCTGTGATTATAAAGAGAAAGTGCAGTGCTTGCTTTCTGTGTCATTCATTCACAAGAAAAATTATTGTTTTTCTTGAGATTTTTTTGAGTATTTCATACTCACATTGACAAAATGTATTTTTAAACCTAGTTATTTTATAATGTTTAATATTTAGTCAGAAACTAAGCGAAAAACGATTAGAGAAAATGGCTGATATATGCGCAAATAAATGCTACCCTGCCGCCACCTGCTGGTTAAAGTGGTAATTATTGTCTTTTTTATTTTTAAATAAGTGTTTTCTGTCTAATGTTGAATTTCTTACATTTTTAAACGTTCGGTTTTACAATGGCGACAATCTAAGAAGGATGAACAAATAATGTTTGTGGTCTTCACAATAAAAAATAACATTTGAAGTGCTGAGGGAAAAAAATGCGTGTGCGTGTCTAATTACAGACATGGCATTTCTTAAATGGTCCCAATAGCTTTGTCTTTATTGCAATCAATAAAACTGGTTTATTGGCAAATTAGGTAAATGTGTTAACTTCATTAAAATATGAATACAACATTAAAAAGTCAACCACTGATGGTTTTGTGTCGATGTACAGTGAGTACAGAATGAACAGCTAACAGTTGGAAATGCCCGAGCTGGCTTAACAACAACCAGGAAGTAACCGTGCATTTAGCCAAAGACTATCCACCTGTTTCCGCGGGGCGCTACTGTAAAAGAGAACGTGGGTTCAACTTCCGGTGAGGCGGCGGAAGCAGCATTACCAATGGTATTTTGTGTGCTAATTAGCGAAGAGGCTAAGTGTTTTTTGGATCATTGTTTACTTTGTAAAGTTGCAAATCTTTATGAGAGATGTCGTTATGGTGCTCAGGGACAACATCTCAGTTTACTACATTAATATCACAATACAATAAACAGTTTTCGTCCCCTTAATTGCCCTTTACTTTACTGACCTTCCACAAAAGTGCTGCTGCATGACTAGAGCATCCTGACCCTGCAATACATGAACAACCCGCTGTCTGTACTTCACCTGTCACTGATGCACCAAAGCCAGATGATGTGATATTTTACTCCTAACGTGTCGCGCGTGCCAGAGCCAGTCGCGTTTCCACTGTCATATATGCGATGCTAAAGGCTACTTATGATAACCATTGCGATAATAAATACACACGTTTATGGAAAATATCAGAGACTGCTTGAGGAACTAAGACAATTCTTATATGATTAACGTTATAATCGTGTATTTATTTGGTTTAATGTTTTATCTGTCTCTTCCCTGTGCCTGTTGATTCCTCACAAATGCGTATCTTTCACAGATTCACACACTCCGGTTAACTCGTATAACTCATAACTCCCGTTGTCTTCTCATGAGCTCCCTCTGTTGCTCTGGCTGAAAGGATCAGGATAGATAGACGGAGAGATTGCGCAAACATCCTCGGATTGCAAGCATCTAATAATTTAGAGGAAAATAAATAGAAATGCTCAGAAAATGAAGTAAACATGGGGTATGTTATCAATATATTTCTAAATATGTAAGCCTTTGGATTTAAAAGCCTTAGTGGAGTTGTTTTTTGCGTTCTTGTGATCGCAAATAAATGTAAGCAGGCGCAACTGAATAGGTCTGTTTTCTTTTTATGTCAATATAAATATCAGTTAGATTTAGCATGATTGATGTGCACTCCTGACACAAATTAATACATTACTATTACTGTAACATTTTTTTATTGTAAAACATTGTTCAAATATTGATGCCGGAATCTTAAATCTTTAAGTAAAAAACAAACGTTCGCAAGTTTGGATCGTTAAACCTTGAATGACTGTCAACTGTTGAATGAATGAGTGTCACGTCCAGCTTGTTTACCTCGAACTGGAAGACGCTCCCATGTTTGACACAAGGCCTCATGGGGCGTAGGAAACTTGTGGATAGAATAACACAAGACACATCACTTGTATTATGAATGGGGGAAAGTGCAACGCGCAATATGGCGGAATAAGTCTTCTAATTCTAAATACAAACCCGATTCCAAAAAAGTTGTGAATAAAAAAGGAATGCAATAATTTACAAATCTCATAAACTTATATTTTATTCACATTAGAATATAGATAACATATCAAATGTTGACAGTGAGACATTTTGAAATGTCATGCCAAATATTGGCTCATTTTGGATTTCATGAGAGCTACACTTTCCAAAAAAGTTGGGACAGGTACCAATAAGAGGCCGGAAAAGTTAAATGTACATATAAGAAGCAGCTGGAGGACCAATTTGCAACTTATTAGGTCAATTGGCAACATGATTGGGTATAAAAAGAGCCTCTCGGAGTGGCAGTGTCTCTCAGAAGTCAAGATGGGCAGAGGCTCACCAATTCCCCCAATGCTGCGGCCAAAAATAGTGGAGCAATATCAGAAAGAAGTTTCTCAGAGAAAAATTGCAAAGAGTTTGAAGTTATCATCATCTACAGTGCATAATATGATCCAAAGATTCAGAGAATCTGGAACAATCTCTGTGCGTAAGGATCAAGGCCGGAAAACCATACCGGATGCCCGTGATCTTCGGGCCCTTAGACGGCACTGCATCACATACAGGAATGCTACTGTAATGGAAATCACAACATGGGTTCAGTCTTACTTCCAGAAAACATTGTCGGTGAACACAGTCCACCGTGCCATTCGCCGTTGCCGGCTAAAACTCTATAGGTCAAAAAAGAAGCCATATCTAAACATGATCCAGAAGCGCAGGCGTTTTCTCTGGGCCAAGGCTCATTTAAAATGGACTGTGGCAAAGTGAAAAACTGTTCTGTGGTCAGACGAATCAAAATTTGAAGTTCTTTTTGGTAAACTGGGACGCCATGTCGTCTGGACTAAAGTGGACAAGGACAACCCAAGTTGTTATCAGCGCTCAGTTCAGAAGCCTGCATCTCTGATGGTATGGGGTTGCATGAGTGCGTGTGGCATGGGCAGCTTACACATCTGGAAAGGCACCATCAATGCTGAAAGGTATATCCAAGTTCTAGAACAACATATGCTCCCATCCAGACGTCGTCTCTTTCAGGGAAGACCTTGCATTTTCCAACATGACAATGCCAGACCACACACTGCATCAATTACAACATCATGGCTGTGTAGAAGAAGGATCCGGGTACTGAAATGGCCAGCCTGCAGTCCAGATCTTTCACCCATAGAAAACATTTGGCGCATCATAAAGAGGAAGATGCTACAAAGAAGACCTAAGACAGTTGAACAACTAGAAGCCTGTATTAGACAAGAATGGGACAACATTCCTATTCCTAAACTTGAGCAACTTGTCTCCTCAGTCCCCAGACGTTTGCAGACTGTTATAAAAAGAAGAGGGGATGCCACACAGTGGTAAACATGGCCTTGTCCAAACTTTTTTGAGATGTGTTGATGCCATGAAATTTAAAATCAACTTATTTTTCCCTTAAAATGATACATTTTCTCAGTTTAAACATGTGATATGTCATCTATGTTGTATTCTGAATAAAATATTGAAATCTGAAACGTCCACATCATTGCATTCTGCTTTCATTCACAATTTGTACAGTGTCCCGAGTTTTTTGGAATCGGGTTTATCCACACTGGGTTAATCGTCACTGCTCTGGTTTCTATAGAAACAGTCAGATGCTCGACTCCGAAATGAGGAACAAGAGACACACAGTTAGGACTGCACATACGCATTAGGTTGATCCAGCCTGAAAAATATTGTTTTTTGTCATGATTTGAGCGTTTAGAAACAAAATTTATGATACAGTTGTTGTCAGATTTCATTGGTGATTTCAAATATGAAATTTAATCGGAAGCTTGGCAAACAGCTTTGAAGAATTTGATATTTCCCAATTCAAAGAGATAGGAGCTGCACTTGCATGCCCGAGAGGCGTTCCAAAGATGGCTGCCGAGTGAAATGACTAAAGGAACTTTGATTCAGCCTATTGTTCCTGTATTCTGGACACTTAATCCCAGTGTTAATTTCATTTCAATTTTTTCACGGAAGAAAACGGGACAATGATTACATAAAATTGCGTTTTGAATCACTAAAACTATTACTAAAACTATTACTAAAAATGATAGAGAGGGACTGCTGTCCTGTGTGGGAGACGCGGACATTTGAAGTGTAATACGGGAAAAAGCGGTCTGAAGACTTCAGACTGCTTCGCAATCAATGAATAGAGCACATTTATGCCAAGCATTTGCTTATAAGCGATGAATTATGATAATGTTTACTACATAATGTTTATATGGTAATATGTTTTAGATGGTTGTAAGAATGCATATTTTATCTCCCTCATCTGAACTTAAGTGAGCAGACTGCAGACATTTCAGTATAAGAGTCTCGGTGTATGCGGGATGGTTTATAATTATTATTTTTTCCTGGACATTATTGTTATTTTGTTTACACAATAAACTGTTTAATTTAATTTCTATTTAATTCATTGCAAACTACTGTATCTTGTCACAGGAAGGAAAGACTAAGAACAATATTTGACACATTCTATATATTTTACAAGTATAAGGGTTATTTTAGTTAACAAAACCTAAAACAAAACAAAAAATCTTCATTACTTGAAATAAACGTTAACTGAAATAAAATAAATTAAAAACTTATTTTAGTTTCCAAGCTTTAGCTTAACCTGATGTACTAAAATGACTATATAAAATGGCTATATAGACATTTAAAAGCAAAAACTAAAAGACAAACACAAATGATTAAAACTTTTAACTTAAATTACAATGAAAGCAGAAAAACTATAAATCAAGTCTAATCAAAATTTTAAACAAAAACTATAACAGTACCACAAAAATTGTTGGAGAAATGCTTACTTAATGCATTACAATTTAACTAAATTAGTTTTTAGTTGACTAATTCTACTGTAGATTTAGTCGACTAAAATCGTATTATATTTAGTCAACTAAAACTAGACTAAAAGTAAAGCAATTTCCGTTGACTAAAATGTGACTAAAACTAAATGGCATTTTAGTCAAAAGACTATGACTAAAACTAAATAAAAATTTGCTGTCAAAATTAACACTGGAATAGGCCTTTATCACACTTCAGTGTTCGAAAAGCTGAAGTTTCAAGTATTAGCATAAAATAACTTCCGCTGCAGCCTTTAACATTGGCCGTGCCCATAGCACGGGAATGTTGTGATTTATTTTTGTAAAATTTAGCACAGATACTTATTCTAAAGACACCAACCTCTGTTTATAATCATTAATTGAGTATTGTGAAACAAAGAAAAAAAGCGTCATAATATTCTGATGCATATTTCATTATTTAAACGGTATCGCACAAGCCATTCTGTATGTGTATGAGCAGTACTTCAGAGTCTTATCTTATCACAGAACTGCAAAAATAGAATACAGATAACATATCACTTTAAAGAGCTTTAATTAGACGCATCTTTAATTAACTACAACTAAAGTCTATTTTGGGTGGATTACATTAAAGGTTTGGGGGAAATTGATTGTATTAAACATATATGTTCAAATTTTTTTTTTTTTCATGGACTTACAGTTTTAAATATTGAAGTTTATTGTTATGTTAAACTAAATAAGTATAATTTTCTTCTCAAAACTGGCACCTATCAATTGACAGTAATGCAGGTGGAACTTCCTTTACGCTACTAATCAAAGCCAGATGACACGCATATTGTGATAAAGGCCTATACTACTTTTTTTTTTTTTTTTTACTCCTACGCTAAAGTCTGCACACAGTTGAACTCACAACCTTGGAAATTATACTTCATTTGACTGGTATACATACACAGGCGTTCGAAGCATGCACAGTTTTGAGCAATCTCTCGCCATGAATTACTACCCATGTAAACATCTTTTGTATTCTTTCATGCTAGAGTTATACAAATGAGGGTACTTTCTAACCTCTTTGCACAATCTCTTGTCTATGTAGGGCTCCATTGTCGCTGTAGCTTGCATGCGTTCCGGTCTGTTCTGTTTATGCAGGTTTTCTTCGACTACTTTTGTGAATCGATGTCGATGGTTTCCACCTTGTGGATAAACTAATTACTGCAAAAAAATTAAATGCGCATGTGCGACCTGCGCGTACAAGTATGTATTGTTACAAAAATCCAGCAGCATACGCACACTGACCCTCGCGTATGCGTAAAAAGTGAACTTTACTTTGGGCTTTACAACTTCATCAGAGTTTACATGGGCCCTAATAATACATTCATAATCGGACTAGTAGCACTGTGGGAATAAAAAGTTGGAATGAATTGGCCAGATAAATAATAATAAGTTTATTTTATATAGCGCCTTTCTGTGAACTAAAGGTTGCTTTACAAAATTGTAACATAAATATTAAAGCAGACAGAAAAACAATATGAAAACATAAAATACATAATACATAACACATAACATCATACAGTAAGAGGTCAGAGAATCAAGAAACAAAAAGATATGTTTTAAGGTGGGTTTCGAAATTAAACAATTTAATTTAATTCAGATTGTAAGGGGTGGTTTAAATCTTTTCTAATCCATTCAGTAGTACGTGTAAACATTTGATCGGATTGAAACTGAAACTGGAAAGTTCTGGCATGTACAATGGCATAGAAATGCTGCATTATGCACAGAAAAAGCTGCTGTTGTTGTTGAATATCGTATAATAAATGACTGTCACGTCATTCTAAAATTCTCATTCCACTCATCATCTGTGAAGTGCTGCGGGACGATGCCGACCCAGCTCCGGACTCTCATCCACAGACGCCTTGTTTTGGGTGCAAGAACGGCCATTTTTACTGCTTGATAAATATAAGCAGCACAGCACAAAATGCTTCATGTGCTCGTCGTCTACTAAATCAGGACCAGAAATAGATAAATATTAAGGGTACGGTTACATGACAGTGATGTACTAATAACAGAAGAGTTTTTCCTTTTTCATTTTTCTCATACAGATGACAACATTGTCATTCCACGGATCCATGGAAATGACTAAAAATGCTGTATTCTGCTGCCAGGCCAGTAGATGGCGATGTCACTTTGTAAAGTAACACTACGTGAACATAGACTGAACAAGTAGCACGCATGCACATGACGTCACCTTTTTCACAAATTAGCATTTTTGTAGTTTACACAGAGACGATAATGGTATTTTTTTTTTTTTTAAACTTGCACTCTGAAATCCACCCAAAACGCATAATAAGTTTGTTTTAGGTATTGGTGTCGTGTAAATGGTCCCTAATAATTTCTGAATAGACACCTAAACAAAATAATGTAATTTACTAGAGGTTCTGTCAAAATGTTAATCGCTGCAGACTATTTAAAACAAATTTCATTCAATTGAATTATTCTTTTTAACAAATTGATTTGAATGAATGATTCAATGACTCGCTCAAAGGCTTCAGTTGCTTTATTACTGGAAGAATCAGTGTTTTTGAACAAAACTCTTCAGTGAATGATTCAATGACAAATACTGTTACGAATACAGCTCCCCCGGTGCATCCTCCGGACCACCAGACGGAGCCGTCACCCGAATATTGACTCTTAGCTATCTGGACTCCATTACCCATAGGCCCGCATTCCTGGGACTGATCACTTCCACACCTGCATCCACTCACACTCACACTCACACTATTTAAGACACACACACACCATCGGGCGGCCTGAGCCCGGGCGATCAACTGCTCTCCTTGACCCAAGGCAAAACCACGGCGGCAGAATACGCTTTACAATTCCGCACTCTGGCAGCAAGGAGACAGAGTCGAGTCACAGGCAAGGGGTCGAGACAGGCGGCAAACAATCACAGAATCGAAGAACAGGCAGTAAACAAGGCAGGCGGCGGTGGTTCGGCAGAGATAAACAGTCCAGGTAATAACAGAAGGGCAATCCACAAAACGCTCAGAAATGATCACTTACAGCAAATCAAGACTTCGCGATGGTGTGTGTGTCTTAAATAGTGTGAGTGTGAGTGTGAGTGGATGCAGGTGTGGAAGTGATCAGTCCCAGGAATGCGGGCCTATGGGTAATGGAGTCCAGATAGCTAAGAGTCAATATTCGGGTGACGGCTCCCTCCGGTGGTCCGGAGGATGCACCGGGAGAGCTGTATTCGTAACAAATACATTTTCAACAGTCACTTGTCGCCACAATGTAACAATGTCATTGAATCATTCATTCAAACGGATAAAAAAAAAAAAAATATATATATATATTTTTTTAAATAGACTGCAACAATTAGCATGTTGTCAGAAGCTCTAGTAAATTACTAGAGCTTCTGACTTCTGACTCTAGTAAATTAAATGTATTTGGTTAGTTGTCTATTTAAAAAAAGGGGTGTCCAAACTCGGTCCTGGAGGGCCACTGTCCTGCAGAGTTTAGCTCCAACCCCAATTAACCCTCTGGAGTCTGAGGCTGATTTGGGGCCTGGAGAAGTTTTGACATGCCCTGACATTTGTGCTTTTTTCATTTGTTCAAAACACATTAATGACACAAGTATCATTACACTGTATTCAGCACAAACTAGGCTACCATAATATGTGAGGAACATGTATGTACATGTTTGTGTTTTTGAAGGAATAACGTTTATGCGTGAGTATTGAAAAAACAAAAAAACTTAAGTCACTGAAATAAGGCCAGAAAATATATATTAAATCTGTGTTCACAAGACTTCTGGGTATTGGAGGTTGTAGACTAGAGTTTTTGCTTCAGAATTATGTAAAAATTATGCTGCCTACTCCTTCTTATAAAACAACATATTGATTTAGTTTTTGTAAGACACTTTTTGTCAAGAAACACAGTATGCGTGGAGGTGTGAATCATGATGAATAATGGGTCATTTACACCTGAGAAGACAAAAGAATCATATAATAATGACCTGAAATGACTTGCATATTAATGGGGCCTTTCAGTCAGGTAGGCTGTGAAAAAACCCTCTGTGATCATGTCTCAGCTCAATTTAAAATAATGGTATTCTATTATATTCTTTAAAATATAATGTATTTCTGTGATGCAAAGTGTCTGAACAATTATGTTACCTCTATGGCATTTCATATAGCCTTTTAGCTTAAAAGCATGCACATTTGGAGAAATATTGATGGATTCTTATATGTTTATGTCGAATTTCTATACAGTGGAGTAATATTTATTCTATATTTATTGTCATCACTATGAGTGCTGGATACTGTGTTTTCAATTCATACTTGCAGCCGGAGGGCGCTCTGTGCACCTTTAGGCCACAAATCCATATAAAGAAGAAGAAGAAAAGGAACTAACGGCATGTCTTCTAGAGCTCGCTAACCATGGCTTTAACATCCAGATAAACACTTTTCAAGACAGTAAATATACGATTGAGACAATGCATACAAGTATTGCCTCAGTATTTGCGTCTGAATAGCGCTGGCTCCATGGGCGTGGCTGCATTAGCGGATAATGAGCTGAATCACGGACTTCTGACATGGCTCTCTTTTCATACAGATTACATAAACACAGAATGTTTGTTTTTGATTTGACTTGCACGATTTAAAACCTGACATTTCAACGTTTCTTTAGACATAAGTCTATTTTTTTTGTCATTAGTATTCACTAAGTTACAGTTCATTTTCTGAGAACTATCAGATTGGACTTCGTTCAGAGGGAGACGAGAGATCACGCATCATGTTAGTTTTCTTTATTTTACAAAAAGCACAACATTTTGTTTTTTTTTACTCTGAGTGTAAACAAATGAAAGAAGATATTCAACAGATTAAAATGGTGAATAATTCTTAATTGTATGTGCAACATTGACGGAGTATTTTGAGTCTCTTTCACTCTGGTAAGAAAAAAAACACGGTGGTATCGCCGGTGAGACCTCAGAGTGTTAAACACAGCTGATCAGATAATCAAGGTCTAATTAGGCATATTAGAAACCTCCATACAGGTGTGTTGAGGCAAGTTGGAGCTAAACTAACCGAGTCCAGGACCGAGCTTGGACACCCCTGATTTAGAATCATGAGAGAATCAGTATCTCTATTTTAAACAAAAAAATGTGATTCTTAATTTATCCAGAATCATGCAGCTCTAGTCAAATGTTTAATAGCCATAGCTGAATCATTGTTATTTAAGATCATGTGGGTGTTTCAATCGAGATTGCTATTTTTAATGATTGATCGTGCAGCTTTAGTTTCAGAGGAAAAACTGTAAAGAATTGGATGAAATATTTGTTTACAGATTGTGACAGTTCAGAAATGAAAACTAGATTTTTGTACCAAGACTGAGATGGACTGGAACAAAAAACTCAAAAATGGCATTTTTTACTGAACTGGGATTGTGCTTAGAGCTGCAAACAGCATTTATTATCAGTGAATTATAGTCATAAGTGAACCATCAAATTTGCATCCCCTTCAGTTTGATGATATTTGTTTGTTTGTTTTCAGATGAAAGACATGGATCTTCAAGATTCTGATGAACTCTACGATTCTATATCAGAGAGTTCAGATTCTTACATTTCAGATATATTTTCTGAAAGTGACAGTGATGATAACCTTATACCAGACCAGGCAAAACTTCAGCTTCTTGACGAAATGGATGTTGATGTGTCTGGCTCAGCGAGTTCCCCTGTCTGTGAGACAACGTCAGACAAAATGACCTTTGATAGGCATAGCCTTACATCTGAAGAATCTGGAACAGCAGAAGAACCCTGCTCCAGTCAAGACACAAAAGACAGCGTAGTTGTTAGTGCATACCATAAAATAGGTGGCAGTAGAGTGTACGACAAGAGGCATTACTGCTTGTATTGCCGTAAGCCTTACGCTAAGATGGCAAGGCATCTAGAAGGTTTGCATGAGAAAAAACCTGATGTGGCTAAAGCTCTAAGCTTTCCAAAGGGATCCAAGGAGAGAAGAAAACTGCTAGATTATATTCGTAACAGAGGAAACTACGCTCACAATGCTGCTGTTTTGAAATCAGGAAAGGGGGAACTAGTGCCATTGAAACGGCCACCTAAAGAAGCGCAAGTAGAGGATTTCATGCACTGTGTATACTGTCAAGGGCTTTTTATAAGAAAGCTCCTTTGGCGACATCTGCGTTCTTGTAGACTTAAACCTCAATCATTCACCCCCAAACCAGGAAAATACCGTGTTCAGGCTTTGTGTAGATACACAGGGCCTGTGCCTTCAAACATGTCTAAACAACTGTGGGGAGTAATCACTACCATGAATCTTGACCCAATCACAGAAATTATAAAAAATGACAAAGTAATTGTTGATTTTGGACAGCACTTGTTAAACAAAGGTGGGATATCAGCCAAGAATAAACAGTATGTGCGAGAGAAGATGCGACAGTTGGGAAGGCTGCTTTACAATGCTAGGAAGGTCACCTCCCTAAAAACAATGAAGGATTGTGTAAATCCAAAGAAGTACATGGAGATTGTCAAAGCTGTCAAGCATACATGTGGGTATAACATTGAAACCGACAAGTTCTTGCTTCCAACACTTGCCAACAAGCTTGGAAATTCTCTGGTTAAAATAAACAAAGTCTTGAAAGCTCAGGGTTTACTCTCAAACAACAAAGAACTTGTGAAGAATGCCAGTGAGTTTCAAGACATCCATGAGGAGAAGTGGAACGAGATGATTTCGGCTACAGCGTTGAGGAACATGAGGGACGCAAAGAGTAATGTACCCACTCTCATGCTCTTTACTGAAGATGTTCAAAAAATGCATACACATCTCTGTCAAGTACAAGATAAGTGGTACAAATCACTCTCTGAAAGTCCCTCTACTAAAGCCTGGATGGAGCTGGTGAAGGTGTGTCTAGCCCAGGTGATTCTCTTTAACCGGCGCAGGGAAGGAGAGGTGGCGAGCATGCCTTTGTCTGCATTTTTATCAAGAGACACTTTTGATCCAAATGTGGATGTGGGTTGGGCACTCTCTGAAGTGGAAAAAATACTCTGCAGACACTTCTCAATGATTGTCACCAGGGGAACCCATGGCTGGCCGGTTCCAATTCTTCTGACTCCAAAAATGTTGTGTTCCTTAGAACTGCTTGTTCAGCAGAGAGAGGCTTGTGGGGTTCTTAAAGACAATGGTTATTTGTTTGCAAGACCAGAAGCCATGACGTATTTCGAACGGTCAGACTGCCTCCGTGGCTTTGCAAAGGCATGCGGTGCAAAGTTTCCCAAGTCACTGACATCTACCAGACTGCAAAAGCATGCCGCAACCCTTTCAACAGTGCTGAATATGACAGACACAGAGATGGACCAACTTGCCAATTTTCTTGGACATTACATAATAATCCATGGTGAGTTCTGTCGACTCCCTGAGAAGACCCTGCAACTTGCCAAGATCAGCAAAGTTCTAATGGCTCTTGAGCAAGGAAGATTAGCTGAGTTCCATGGCAAGAACTGGGATGAAATTGGGATCGATCCTGATGGTGTGTTATTTTATTTTACATTTTTGTTCGTTTTTCTGTGTTTACCATCTACTCCTTTTTGCTTAATCACATTGTTAAGTTGTACTTTGTTTAACTTCCACAGAAAAAGTTCTGAACTGTGATGAGGAAGACAAGAGCATACAGGAAGGACAATGTTCATCTGCTGTTCATGGTTTGTATCACTGTCAAAATATAGTTTTGCTCTTTTCATAGTTTTTTGTCATGCTGAGCTATTTTAAAATCGCTATTTTATTAGAGAGAAAGCGAAATGTTGCAGGTACTGTAGCTGGTTATGGCTGTCTCCCTTCATTTGTATTGTATCCGCAACCTATGGTTAGTGTCGGGGGTAAAGCAAGTTACATAATCCAATTACTTTTTCAAGTAACAAGTAACGGATTACTTTTAAATTTACAACAAAATATCTGAGTTAATGTCTTAACTAAGATGGATATATGTAATTAAATGTTGGGAAATCAATGAATGAATGGATGAAAAGTAAACCCACAACAGTGTTCAGATTTAACAATTTCTTTTTTTAAGACAACACAGTATGTCAAGTCAAGTCATCTTTATTTATATAGCACTTTTTACAATGCAGATTGTGTCAAAGCGGCTTTACAGTGGTAACAGGAAAATAATTCTGGCTGCACAGCAGCTCTAGAAGAAAATGGTGTCATTGTCCAGCTTAAGTAAATTCAGTATTGATACATTCCTTTGTAAAAATCTTTAGTTATTAATTTAGTTAATTTATCTATACAGCATCACTGGAGCAAACAGTGATGTCTTCATCCAGTTCTGTTCAGTTCACATACAATGATGTCAATATAGGCATATCAAAAACATTGTTGAATATCAAGTGTCCCCAACTAAGCAAGCCAGAGGCAACAGTGGCAAGGAACCCAAACTTGGACTCGGAATAGAAACAGTTTTGTTGAGGGCCTGTGCCACCGGCTGTCGTGTTGATGAGGCGTTCACAGGGGGTAGTTAACACAGTCTAGCTGACATTTTGTTGTAGTCTAGACGCAGGTCCTCCATCTGATCTGGATACGGCCCGGATCCAGAAACAGAGAGACTAATATTAGCATAGATGCAATTTTTATGATGTAACGTGTACTTTGGGTGTTATAAGAAGTGTTCCCGGTTCCATCTGACCTAATTTATGCAGTCTTCTAAAGGATTTAACAGTGCTTTTAATGAATGTGAAAATATAAATTGATAATTTGTTGTGTATGCCAGGTTAAAGAGATGCATTTTTAGTCTAGATTTAAACTGAGAGTGTGTCTGCTTCCTGAAGAATGCTAGGAAGACTGTTCCAAAGTTTAGGTGCCAAATAAGAGAAGGATCTACCACTTTCGGTTGATTTTGATATTCTAGGTATAATTAACTGGCCAGAATTTTGAGATTGCAATAAACGCAAAGGACTATAATTCGTTATGAGCTTGCTCTACTACTGGGGTGCTAAACCATTTAGTGCTTTGTAAGAAATTAGTAAGATTTTAAAATGTATGTGATGTTTAATGGGGATGTTGACAGTGCAGTGTTGACCGAACCGGGCTAATATGGTCATACTTCCTGGTTCTAGTAAGAACTCCGTTTTGGACCAGCTGGAGTTTGTTTATTAAGCGTGCAGGGCAACCACTCAGTAGAGCATTGAAATAATCTAGCCTTGGGTTATGAACGCATTAACTAACTTCCGCATTTGTCATTAAGAGTATATGTCGTAGTTTAGATATGTTTTTAAGATGGAAGAATGTGGTTTTACATTTTACATTTATGCTAGAAATGTGGCTTTCAAATGAAAGATTGCTATCAAAGAGCCCATCCAGGTTCCTTACTGATGATGAAGACTTGACAGAGCAGCCATCAAGTGTTAGACAGTATTCTATGTGTCATTCCAGCAGTCCTTGTTTTGGGCTCTCATCCACAGATGCCTTGTTTTGAGCATGGGAAGGGGCATTTTTACTGCTTGATAAATATCAGCAGCACGGCACAAAGCTTCATGTGCTCGTCATCTCTACTCATGACCCAAAATAGAATGAATATTAGGGATGCACAGATACCGATACCAGTAACAGTGTCGGCCGATACCAAGCTCATGTACATGTACTCGTAAAAATACCCCCGAAACCAAAGACCGATACTTCATGTGACGTAAGTGACAGAATTTTCCGTGCACAGAGACTCAAACGGCAGCAGCAGAAACAATGTCAGCCTCAGAGGTGTGAAAATACTTCAAAATTAATGATGACAACCCACACATTGCGAACTGTATGCTTTCAATCATTCATTATCGATTAGTGAAGGCGGGATAGGCGGAATCATGCTGAATGACACAGAAGTGCTCTCTCTCGCATGCTCTCTCTCTTTCTTGCGCGCGATCCCAGTTCTCACGGACAGTGCATGATCAGTTCTCCCTGCGCCTGAATGGTCAAATGCACACATAGTTGTCAAAATGTCCATGGTGTGGAGTATCTCATGTAAATACAGTCGGTTATGGCTTAAGTCAACGTAAACCTTTGGGTGAAAACAGGATATGTGTCAGTATCCATGGATTCGGTCTTAAAGGGACCATAGCCTAATTAAATATTTGTCATTAATGTTAATTAAACAATAAAAGATGTTAAATAAATGTATACATGGTAAATAAACCTACTGTATCTGAAAAACAAGTTTAATTTGTATCTGTATAGTATTTGTTGTATTTTTTGTCATTTGTTTGAAAATTTATTTTTATATAACATTTTTTTTTTTTTTTATAATGCCCTTTGAAGGTTATTGGACACTGACATTTTTGTTCTTTAAGTTTATGACAAGCACATAAAAAATATAACTTTTTTTTCATTGGAGTAATGATAACGAAGCTGTCCTTCATTAGTATCACTGTGTTGTGCTTGGAAAACTGTAACATCTCCAAAAAAATAAAATAAAGGGAGAGAGAAATTATTAAATGTATAGGTATAGATATTGGTGAGTACCAGAAAAAGAAAAACAAATCGGTACTTGTACTCGGTCCTTAAAAATGGTATTGATGCATCCCTAATGAATATTAAGCCTGCTTTTTAAAAAAAGAAAAGATATGATAGCAGGATGGTCGTTAGTATGCGCCAAACTCTGGAACCTCTGTATACTTGTGCAGTGTGTGTCAAAAAAAAAATAAAAAAAAATCCAATTTTAATAATTTACTTACACTATAGATGATGACATAATTACTCATATAGGATTCAGAACTTCCATTTGGAATTCCAGCACACACTATTCTTTATCCTAATATTTTCTGACCATTTTCAGGTAAAATAACACAGAGGAAAAAACCCTGGCAGCAGACAGAGGTGCAGGCGGTGGAAAGACACATGATGCATTTCATCACATCTTGTACTGTACCAGCAAAGAGTGACTGTGAGAAGTGTTTAAAGGCTGAACCAGAAGCTCTAAAGAACCGGGACTGGAAGAACTTGAAGTTCTTCATATATAACCGCATTACAGCTTATAAAAGGAATTTGCAGTTCAAATAATATGAAGACTACCAACTCTCACAATATGTCAGTTGTTATGGTGGTTTTTGTATAAATTTACCTTTTCCATGTTCCAAGTTGTTCCAGAAATACTTACTTTGCTTATAAAGAGGTCAAAACTCCAGCCAAACTTGTATGATATCGAACAACTTTATTGTTAGACCAGTACTTTTCAGCTTGTGGCCTTCACCTGTCACCTGAAACATACTGCAAACATTTCAAATTGAGTTCATGTGAGGCATAAAAAACAACCACACATATTCATCCACACACATATTGTAAAAAAAAAAAAAAAAAAAAAAAGTATCCTAAAAAGTAAAAAAAAAAGTAAAGTAAAAAGTATTCAATATCCTACAAGATTTGCTATAGTTTTGACCACTAGTTTCTGTTTAAATTTTAATGTTTCAACCAGATTTTTTTTTTGTACTTTTTAGTATATCAATAGTTTATTTTGAGGTTCATTCAACTTCATTTGTTGAGTTTGTTTGTAAAGTTAAACTCATTAAAAGTTAAATTCATCAATTTAAATGTGATTTAATGTCTTGAGGTTCAATTAGTTGTTAGTAGTAGATTTATTATCATGGTAGTAAGTACCAGGTGAACTAGTAGCAGTTTGGTTGTGGTTAAAAACTGTTAAAAGCATTAAAATTAAAGAAAGAATAGTTTGCAGTGGAAAGGTTTAAAGGTTTGACTTGTTGTTTAGATATGGGTTTGACAATATCCAGACAATAATTCACTACTTTTAAATCTTTGTATATGAATAGAGAACTTCTGCTTCATCCACTTCATATTCCTATCAAATCAAGAAGCATTAAACAATCAAACCAAAAAGTGAGATGACTATATGGACCACTACATGGAGAGTGAAACTTTGCATCAATAACACCATTTACAGGCCAAAAGCCTCTCTGCCATTGCATAGGACAACCCAGCCCATGCTTGACACATCAATGGACTATATCCACAGAACATTCTTAATAACTTCTGCAATAATATAAGCCCTCTATGGAGCCAGCTGGAAAACTTACGGTGAAATGTCACTAGTTGGAGTGTCCGTATCTTCAATGTCCTGAGGCAGCTTTAAAAGCATCAGTATTGTAATAGTTTATAATCAGAATATAGTCACTTAAATAGGCATGCCTAGCAATAATTTAGTTATTCAAACTTAAGACAACATAAAAAAGACGCATCCCTCAGTGCTCCTCAGCATAATTTAATCCGACCATCAGTTTTCACACTGTTTTAAAAAAAAAAAAAGCGTCAACACACTGTAAATTAAAGATTTAGTTTAGACTTTAGTTAGATTCATTGAATAAAATGTGAGTTTTCAGAAGTCATCGAAGTTGTGCTACACTGACAGCTTCAGTGATTATAAAGGGAGAGAGCGGTGCTCGCTTTCTGTGTAATTCATTCGCAAGAAAAGTTATTGTTTTTCATGAGATTTTGTGAGTACTTCATAATTCACATTGACAAAATGGCTAATATGAGCCAATAATTGTTCCTCTGCCACCATCTGCTGGTTATAGTGGTAATTAATGTATTTTTTTTTTTATTTTTAAATTAAAGTGTTTTCTATCAAATGTATTTTCTACATCTTGAAACATTCAGTTTTACAAATGGGGACAATCTCAGAAAGGTGAACAAATAATGTTTTTGGTCATACATTTGAAGTGCTGGAAAAACAAAAGAGTGTGTGTGTCCATTTTTCAAACGTTCCCATTAGCTTTGTCTTTATTGCAATCAATAAAACTGGTTTTGGCTGATTAGGCAAGTGTGATAACTGCATTATCATATAAATACAACATTAAAAAGTCAACTACTGATGGTTTTGTGTCGATGTACAGCGAGTACAGAATGACAGTTCACCGGAAATGCCCAAGCTGGCTTTAACAAAAACCAGGAGGTAACGTACTCGGTTACTAACGTAACCTCGGTTCCCTGAGATACGGAACGAGTACTGCGTATGGGGAAAGGTCTCCCTTTTTCCCCGCTGCTGAAGCCTTTTTCAATAACGCAGTGTAACTGCACCGTCATTGGTTCACTCATAGACAAGTTGTTGAACCAATGGCGGCGCGGCATAGCTGCGCGGCCTATGGCGACAAAGCGCGCGAATATTCCCGCCGAAATGGGCGGGGTATAGGGCTATATAAGCAGGCGTTTCGCCATAGGATTTCAGTGTCAATCGACTGAAGCGACGACCCTGAGCCGCAGCCTCGTGGCACGGCAAGTGACGCAGTACTCGTTCCGTATCTCAGGGAACCGAGGTTACGTTAGTAACCGAGTACGTTCCCTTTCGATACTTCACTCGTACTGCGTATGGGGAACGAATTCAACCACGCCGTGCCACGGCTGGGAACGATATAGCTTGCATTTGGCCAACCCAGAGGGGGGCCAAAAGGACAAGCGGAGGCAAAGCCTAACCGAACCCATGGTTACACTGAAGGAAGATACTTCCTATGGTGGCGTGAAGCGGGACTTGTTGAAGGCCGCTAATCACACCGACAGGACCCGAGCTTGTAAGGTCGGGACATCGAGGTGATAGAACCTGACAAAGGTGGACGGCGAAGACCAGCCGGCCGCCTCACAGATGTCTTGGATGGAAACTCCGTTGGACCAAGCCCACGAGGAAGCCATTCCTCTAGTGGAGTGGGCCCTGACTCCTATGGGGCAATTAGTGCCCAGTGAGGAGTAGCACAGGTTAATAGCATCCACTATCCAACGGGAAATGCGTTGTTTCGAGACCGGAGACCCTTTGGTGCGGCCGCCAAAACAAACAAAAAGCTGATCCGACTGTCTGAAAGACTGTGATCGGTCTATGTAGGTCCTCAATGCCCTGACTGGGCAGAGTAGCTGCAGCTCTGGTTCGTCCGCCGAGGGAGGAAGAGCAGAGAGCGAGACGACCTGAGCTCTAAACGGAGTTGAGAGCACTTTAGGGACGTAGCCATGCCTAGGTTTCAGAACGACCTTAGAGTCACCAGGCCCGAATTCGAGGCATGCAGGGTTCACGGAGAGGGCCTGCAAATCGCCAACACGCTTTACCGATGCTAGTGCTAGTAGCAGAGCGGTTTTTAGCGTTAGGGGCCTGAGGTCGGCTGAACCCATTGGTTCAAATGGGGCTCCTTTCAAGGCCCTGAGGACCAACGAGAGGTCCCAGGAGGGAATAGTGAGAGGGCGAGGAGGATTCAAACGCCTAGCACCTCTCAAAAAACGGATCACAAGCCCGTTTCGTCCCACCGATTGGCCAGCAACAGGAGCGTGGAACGCTGCAATGGCTGCTACGTAAACCTTAAGCGTGGAAGGGGAGCGCCCCATTTCCAAGCGTTCTTGGAGGAAAGACAGTATGGAAGATACGTCACTCTCCACAGGGTCTATGTTGCGTGTTGAACACCAATCAACAAAGACTGACCACTTCTGGTCGTAGAGGCGCCTCGTAGACGGGGCTCTAGCCTGAGAAATGGTATTTAGGACGTCCTCGGGGAGGCTAGTCGGCTCCCATCGAGGGACCAGAGGTGCAGAGCCCAGAGCTGCGGCTGTGGGTGCCAGATTGTTCTGTTTGCCTGAGAGAGGAGGTCCCGTCTCAGGGGAATCGGCCACGGGGCTCTCAGAGAGAGCCTGAATAGCTCTGAGGACCAAACCTGGTTCCTCCAGAGCGGGGCCACCAGAAGGACTCTGTGCTGGTCTTCTCTGATACGCCTGATGACCTGGGGGATCAGTGCGATCGGAGGGAAAGCATAAAGGAGCGTGCTGGGCCATGTGTGGGCCAGAGCATCTACTTCCTTCGAGAAAAATGTTGGGCAATGAGAGTTGTCTTCTGAGGCGAAGAGGTCTACCTCTGCCTTCCCGAAGAGCTCCCAGATCGTGAGGACCACTTGGGGGTGGAGCATCCACTCGTCGAAGGGGATGTTGCTCCGTGACAACATGTCCGCACCCAGATTGTTCCTGCCAGGAACATGAGTCGCTCTGAGCGACTGAAGCCTCAGAAGAGCCCATTCCAGCAGACGTTTCGCCAGAGCGCATAAGCGGCTGGACGAAAGACCGCCTTGGTGGTTTAGGTATGACACCACCGTCATACTGTCTGACCGAACTAGAACATGACGTCCCGTCAAGTAAGCCTGAAAGAACTGAAGGGCTTTCATCACTGCTAGCATCTCTAGACAGTTGATGTGTAGATGGCTTTCCTCGTGGCTCCACGAGCCGAAGGCCGGTCTGCCCTCGCACACAGCGCCCCAGCCCAAGTTGGAGGCGTCTGTTGAGAGCACCGTCCTCCGTGAGACCGCCCGTAAAGGGACTCTGCGCTGGAACCATACTGGATCCATCCAAGGTTTCAGGGCTAGAAGACAGGCCCGATTGACCTTGAGACATAGGCGGCCGTGCCGCCATGCGCAGGGAGGAACCCGGAACTTCAACCAGTACTGAAGAGGCCGCATCCGAAGAAGGCCTAGCTGCAGCACCGGGGAGGCGGAAGCCATCAGCCCTAGCAGCCTCTGGAAAAACTTCAGAGGGAGATAGGCTTTGTTCGTGACAGATGCCGTGAGCTGCTGAATTGCCAGGGCGCGCTCTGGCGAGACTACTGCCGTCATACGGACCGAGTCGAAAACTGCTCCCAGAAACGAGATTCGTTGAGTGGGGCATAGCGAGCTCTTGGCTAAGTTGACCCTGAGACCCAGGCATTGTAGATGGCTGAGGAGCACGGATCTGTGGCGTTCCAGCTTGACTCGCGAACGGGCTAAGATGAGCCAGTCGTCGAGATAATTCAGAACCCGGATTCCCATCTGTCTCAGAGGGGAAAGCGCCGCGTCCATGCACTTGGTGAAAGTGCGGGGAGCCAGAGACAGCCCGAAGGGCAGGACCGTATATTGGTATGCCACCCCTTCGTATGCGAATCTCAAGAATCGTCTGTGACGGGGGGCTATCTGGGTGTGAAAATACGCATCCTTCAGGTCCAGCGAGCAGAACCAGTCCTCGGGGCAAATGTGCGCGAGGATCTGCTTCAGCGTCAGCATTTTGAACTTCCGTCTCATGAGGGAGTGATTCAAAAGCCTGAGGTCTAGGATGGGTCTGAGACTGCCATCCTTTTTGGGGACCAGAAAGTAGCAGCTGTAAAAGCCTGTCTCGCTCTCTGACGGAGGAACCGTTTCCACAGCTCCTTTTTCCAGCAACGACATGACTTCGGCCCGGAGGACATGAGCGTCGTCCGGATTGACCGACGTTTGAAGCACCCCGGCGAAGCGGGGGGGCCATCGTGCAAACTGGAGCGAGTAGCCCTGGTTTACAATCCCCATGACCCATTCTGACACATCGGGGATGGCCTGCCAGGCCTCGGCCCGAGTGGCTAGGGGTTGAATAATGTTGGGTGACAGACCGCCGTTGAGAGGGTCGTACACCACGAGGGGTGGAAGAGGAAATTTGCTCTTTTTGTGATGAGGTAAAAATTTGTTCGCCGTGAAAACGGCGTTTGGAGTGGGCGCAACAGGTGTGGGCCCAGCTGTCACTTGGAGTATGTTTCCCACGCCCGGAAATAAATGAGGCGGAGGGGAAATTACTCGTGGGAGCTTTTGGGGTGGTCCGGTCGTAACGGGACGGTCCCCCATCCTCTTCCTGTCCAACGAATCAGGACGACTTCGGAGGCACCGGGTCCAGCACAATCCTGGGCCGGGGTCCCTGGCGCCTCGGGAAGGGAGGGCGCGAGCGCTGGCGATGCTCCTGGGGCGGCGCTGACTGTTTTGCAGGTGGGGCTGGATTGTTCTGCTGAGCCGGCGCAGTCCTGGGGCGGCTAGACGCAGAAGCGGAGCTGGAGCGCTTAGGCAAGAAATGCCTCATAGCCTGAGACGATTTCTGCGCGGCAGTAAAGCGCTCAGTGAAGCCATCCACTGCAGGCCCGAAGAGACCGGAAGGCGAGACCGGGGCGTCTAAGAAGGCCGTCTTGTCTAGGTCTTTGATCTCCGTTAGGTTGAGCCACAGGTGGCGCTCCAACACGACCAGGCTAGCCATGGAACGACCGATGGCCTGGGCCGCAGCCTTCGTAGCTCGCAGGGCAAGATCCGTGGCGCTGCGGAGATCTTTGAAGGCTGGCGCGTCGATTCCAGACTCATCCAGAGAGCGGAGGAGTTTGGCCTGGAATACTTGAAATATGGCCATGGTGTGGAGCGCAGAGGCAGCTTGGCCCGCCGAGGTGTAAGCCCGACCAGCCAGAGTAGAGGTGGTCCGACAGGGCTTGGAAGGAAGGGCCCTCTTCGTCTTCCAACCCACAGCCGCGGGAGGACAGAGGTGAGCAGCCACCGCTTCATCTAGGGGTGGCAAGCGCTCGTATCCCTTCACCTCGGCGCCGTCGACGGCGGTGAGGGCGGAGCGGTGCGTAGTGTGGAGGCGGGCAGAGTAAGGAGCGCGCCACGACTTCGTCAGCTCTTCGTGGACCTCAGGAAAGAAGGGCGCTGAACGCTGGCGAGGTGCTTGGCGGCGGCCTGGCAGAAACCATTCGTCCAGGCGGCTGCGAGACGGCTCCTCTGGAGGGGCCCACTCGAGGTCCAGCTCTTCAACGGCCCTAGACAGGATGCGGAAGAGCTCGGCATCCATGCCCTGGCCATGCTCGATGGGTTCCAAGGGAGGCGGTGGAGCGGGGTCTTCCGGCTCGCCAGCCCAACCTTCCGCTTCGGAAGCCGCAAGAGACATGGAGTCGTCTTGTTCGTCGTCTGTTCCCCCGAATGAGACAAGGTCACTCGCTTCTGCGGAGGGACGCTGCTCAGGGCGAGAGAACAGAACGGGAGAGAGTTCCCTGGGAGGAGAGGGCGAGGCACGCGGGGGCTGGGCCGGCGTGAGCTCGCTCAACTCCTGGCGCTGAGTCGCTCTACCCCGCCGTCTTTTCCTCACCGGCTCGCGGGAGGAAGGAGACGGGAGGGCGCGAGCGGCGAGATCGCCCTCAGTGAAGAAGGCGACCCGCGAGCGCAGGGAAGCGAGACTCATACACTCGCAGTGCGGGCATGAGTCTCCAGCGAGCGCGCCGTCTGCGTGGGGCTTGCCCAGGCAAGCGACACACTCGCTGTGTCCATCGTCGTCGTGCAGGGGGGCCCTGCAAGTACCACATGAGTGGCGGGGCATCGTGAGACGCCGCTGCCGTGAAAACGGCAATTGGGTGGCTCTTTTAGAGCGGCGAGGGCCGCGGAAGCTCTTAGAGCGGTGAAAACCGCTGAAATTCGCTCTTTTAGAGCGGCGTTTAAGCCGCGGATGAAGCTCTCAGGCGGCGCGCCGGATGGCGGCAGGGAACACACAGGAAGCGGCCGGAAGCGGGAAGTGGGAGGCGGTGGCTCGGCGACGGCGCTAGAAGCTGCAGTCCGCGAGGGCGCCGGCGCTTTCTTCCACCGGCGAGTCCAGGCGAGTCCGCTGCGGGAGCCTCTTCAGACGGCGGCGAGAGCAGAAGGCGGCGAGCTTCTTCGGCTTCAGGCGGAGATCAGCGAAGAGAAGTAGATGTCGTCGCTGAAGGAGAAAACACTGAAATCCTATGGCGAAACGCCTGCTTATATAGCCCTATACCCCGCCCATTTCGGCGGGAATATTCGCGCGCTTTGTCGCCATAGGCCGCGCAGCTATGCCGTGCCGCCATTGGTTCAACAACTTGTCTATGAGTGAACCAATGACGGTGCAGTTACACTGCGTTATTGAAAAAGGCTTCAGCAGCGGGGAAAAAGGGAGACCTTTTCCCATACGCAGTACGAGTGAAGTATCGAAAGGGAACTGTGCTTATGGTCAATTGTGATCTGCCCTACAATACAGAACTCTGTTGATCAGGGGGCTAGAGCAGAGGTCTTCAATCCTGGTCCTGGGGATCCACCGATCTGCACATTTTGTTTGTTTCCATTTTCAACACACCTGATTCAGATTATCAGCTCGTTAGGAGAGAGCTATGAATTCAACTGATTGGGTGCTTCTCAATTCTTATTTGTGCATCTTTGTTTCCTTTCCTTGCTTCCTTTCCTCGCGTCTTAGCTCCACCCCTTCGGATGCGAGGGAAGGACTCAAGGAAAAGCCTTGAGGATGGAGGAATTTAATCAAGTGAAATGATAAATCCTCGCTCCCTTTAGCATAACTTTAAAGTGTCATCAGCTGCGCTCGAGGGATCTACCCATATGTTGTTAAAGTTTGGTTATTTAAAAAAATATATATAATATATTAATAAAACATGATGCGCCGTAGAAATATGTGAGATGTAAAGTGTATTTAAACTGCAAAATTTAAGCATACATTTAAATTATTGTGACCGATATGAAAGGGGGTGGAGAATTTATGCATTTGCATCACGTTTCTCGACGAGAAAGACTTCCGCAAAGGATGCACCTGTGTATCCTCACTCATGACTCCTCAGGAAGCTTCCTCACTCCTCGATCCTCACCTCCTCGCGGTGCAATTAGAGAACTGAGATATCCTTCAAGATGGCTGAGCTTGATTGGTTTCCGGGTCATAGGATAGAGGACGGAGGAGCGAGGAAACGAGGAGGGACATTGAGAAGAAGAGAAGCATACAGAATGTGCAGAGTGGTGGATCTCCAGGACCAGGATTTAGTGATGCAAAGTCCTATTCATTTCCACGAACCAGTTCTTTTTGGACAGTTCAGCTCAATGAACCGGTTCAAATAGCAGATTCATAGGTTCATTATGCTGTGATGTCACTATGCATTCCTTTGCTAACAACTCAATGTCATGTTATATCAATGAAACATTTAAATAAAGTAATTTGTGTCAACGCATATTGAAGCATTCAAATAAAAAGTTAATTGTGTGAACGCGTACACAGCCTATGGCTGATTATTGCCTTTCATTCACTTAATGGTTTGTGGTCATCCTTTATGTCAGACACGACATCTTGGATAAGATTCGCAAATACAGCACACATATTTATGCACAAACGCAGATATGTTCTACATGTCTAAAGTATATAGAAGGAATAAGCTCATTGATTTTACTTTACAACTTGTATAATGTATAATAAAGCATAGTAACATTTAATTATATCTCTCGACAAAAAGGTTTTTGCAGGTTTTAATAATACGCATATTTCCATTACGTGCACGGTATCGTCAACTCACTCATCAGACTCCTCGGTAATCCTCGGCAAACTTTACAGTTGGTTGAACCAGCTCAATCGGTTCTTTGTGAGTCAGATGTGCGTCTTGCATCATCAACCTGGAACTAAAGTTCAGTTCAGTTTGTTTAGAGAACTGGCTCGACTGATGATCCAGTTTCAACTGACTCAAAAGAATGATTCGTTCAAGAACCGAACATCACTACCAGGATTGAAAACCACTGGGCTAGAGCATCCAGGCAGCTGCGGGTCAGCGTGACACGCATAAGGCCCACATGCTAGGCACGAAGTGGTCGATGTGAAGCAATCCTAATCGACACACACTCTCAAGGAAGTGGGCATCGACCCGAGTGTTTTCTGAAAACACTTTAAGGGAAGAGTTTTTCCCAGCTTGAGCTCAGGGAGTTGATTAAGGTCTGTGAGTGCTTGGAGACGTGTACACTAATTCAGATACATTTGAAAACACATCTTTTTGGAAAATGCTTAAATATGTCAGTTTGGAGCATTTTTAAACATATACCAGAAAATAATAGCGGCTGTAAAAGCCACTCTTGAGCTCACCGAGAGACACCGCCTCCACTGCGAGGAGGTTATGAGTTTCCACTCATATGATATTTTGAGCTTGCTCAGCAGACATTATAACATCATTTACTCAAATTCCACACCACTGCATAATCCGTGATGGAAAACATTTGGGTGTGAGCTGAGAGTATATCTGCCACAGTGTTTTAGAGAACACCCTCCTCCCCCAACAGAATAATTCAACTTATTTATCAAAGGATCAGTTACTTTCTGAACTTTCATTCAAAATTGGCCCCGAAATTTGAAGGATTTTGAATGGGTTTGATGTTTCTGATAAACTGAACAGTCTTGCTCCTGAAAGTGAATTATGGGATACACTTAGCCTCACATACTGCTCTGAAGAAGTGTTATGTTAGTATGGATTTAGTGTGTAAGTGCCATTTTTCGACCTAGAACAATCCTGTGTATTGGGACAGGCCCTGTGACTAATGACTGTACAGCTGCAGACAAGCAGTATGAAAGGGGCGGAGCACGCAACCTCAATTTTGATTTTCAACATTGAAACACTACCATCTACTCACTCTACCAAGCTTTTGCAAATACATTCTGCAACTGCAACACATTATTAAGGCAGCTCAATGGAGAAACATACAGCCTTGAAATGAGTCCAGGTTTCTTAATTGCACAATGATACCAAAAAATACACAAAAAAAAAAATGTTAAATCATAGGCAATATAATTAGGAGGTGTGCAGAACTTTAATAAATACATAACCTCAATGTTTTGTTTTGTTTTCTTTTTTGCTTTTTTATCCATTGTATTTTTGTAAAAACAGCATAAAAAGTTATTATTTTGTTATTAATATATGTGATATATTTCAAAACATGTTTGGAAAATGATATGAACTGTTGTACTATGTATATTATAAATGTTCTAATGTGAAATTGCAATATTTTCAAAGTAAAGAAAATGGATATGCATCATCCATTACACAGTTGTCTTTGTCAACAACTACAGATGCTCTAAACCTTTTGGGTCTTCATTTTCTCAGCAAAGAAGTTAAAATATAGAGATTCAACATTAACATATAACATATATTAACATATATTGCAAAAATGTACATATATACATTATATACTCATTACAGTGGCAGAGATGTGTTATGTGATAGTGTGTTGTGCTAAAAAGTGCTTTGAGCATTTGAAACGAAGTAAGAATAAATATCCTTATTATCAATGAAAGATGGATTTGTGTGTGTGTGTGTGTGTGTGTGTGTGCGCGTGCGCATGTTTTTGTGACATATCAGGACACAAATGTGTATAATGGCATGGGTATGGCATAGGTATTACAAGAAGAGGGTGATTTATGAGAACATTACCCCACGTCCCCATTTTTCACAAGGCTTATAAATCATACAGAATTAGTTTTTGTGAGAGAGTAAAAATGTGCACAGTTTTCTGTGATGGTTAGGTTTAGGTATAGGATTGGTGTAGGGCGATAGAAAATGTGGTTTGTACAGTATAAAAACCATTATGCCTATGGCATGTTCCGTGCGTGTGTGCGTGCACTTTTGTGACATTTCAGGACACAAATTTGTATAATGACATGGGTATGACGAGAGGGTGACTCATGAGGACATTACCCCATGTCCTCATTTTTCAAAAGGCTTATAAATCATACAGAATGATGAAAGAAAGTAAAAATGTGGAGTTTTCTGTGATGGGTAGGTTTAGGTGTAGAGTTGGTGTAGGGGGATAGAAAATACGGTTTGTACAGTATAAAAACCATTACGTCTATGGAAAGTCCCCACAATTCACAAAAACAAACGTGTGTGTGTGTGTGTGTGTGTGTGTGTGTGTGCGCACATTTTTGTGACATATCAGGACACAAATTTGTATAATGATATAGGTATTACAAGGAGAGGGTGATTTATGAGGGCATTACCCCACGTCCCCACTTTTCATAAGGCTTATAAATCATACAGAATGAGTTTTTGTGAGAAAGTAAAAATGTGCAGTTTTCTGTGATGGGTAGGTTTAGGGGTAGGGGTAGTGTAGGGTGATAGAAAATACAGTTTGTACAGTATAAAAACCATTATGTCTATGGAATGTCCCCACAATTCACAAAAACAAACATTGCAAGGCGGCGTTCACTTGCAGAACACAAGCTTCTGGAGGGCACATAAGTCTGAAGTATAGGTATAGTGGTGCAGAACCAGTGGATGTTCTGTAAGCAAACATCAGTGCCTTGAATTTGATGCGAGCGGCAATTAGCAATCAACAATTCAACAAGAGCTTGGACAAGAATTTGTGTGGAATACTCTGATAGGAAGGGTCTGATCTTCCTAAAGTTGTGAATCTGCACGACCGGCCAGGCAGTTCTAGCAATGTGGTCTGTGAAGTTTAAATGATCATCAATCACAACTCCAAGGTTCCTGGCTGTCCTGGAAGGAGTTATGGTTGACGAACCTAGCTGAATGAAAAAGTTGTTATGAAGTGTTGGGTTGGGTGAGACCACAATCAGTTCTGTCTTTGCAAGGTTGAGTTGGAGGTGGTGGACCTTTATTCAGCCAGAAATGTGTGTCAGGCAGGCTGAGATGTGAGCAGCTACTGTTGGATCATCATGTGTCATCAGAATCACAGCAGTGGTAGGAAAAGCCATGCCATTGTCGAAGAACAGATAAATTGGACTACGTCACCTTAACCTGTCTCTCTATTCCCCAGTTAACGCCCTCAACCGCACACCCTTCTGGTAAGATGGTGGTGGAGGTGCTCTCCGAGGTACCGAACCGGCGAGAGAATGCGTCAGGCTTTGTGTTCTTAATGCTGGGCCGGAAAGAAATGCTACATTAAAAGTCCAAAGAAAAGCGCCCAATGAGCCTGGCGAGCATTTAGTCTCTTTGCTGTCTGAATATATTCAAGGTTCTTGTGATCCGTCCATACTACGAATGGAATAGAGGTACCCTCTAACCAGTGTCACCATTCTTCTAGGGCCAATCGAACGGCAAGGAGTTCACGATTGCCAATGTCATAGTTATGCTCTGCCGGCGAGAGCCGGTGGGAGAAATAAGCACACGGATGGACTTATTCATCTAGCGGCGAGCGCTGAGAAAGCACAGCACCGACAGCCACATCGGAGGCATCAACCTTGACAATGAATTGTCTCTCGTGGTCTGGCATTATTAGTATGGGGGCTGTGGTAAACAGCTCCTTGAGTTTATCGAACGCGAGTTGTGCAGATTCGGTGAGAGGTGTCAACGGAGCAGCCACACGACTGAAATTAGAGAAAATTCGGTGATAAAAGTTTGCAAACCCCAAAAAACATTGGAGTGCAGTTTGGGAGTCAGGAATGGGCCATTCGATGATTGCATGCACCTTGGCGGGGTCCATACTGATGCCATCAGCAGATACTACTGAGCCAAGGAGCGTTACCGACTGGACGTGAAAAGCGCATTTCTCAGCTTTAAAGAAGAGGCGGTTCTCTAACAGGCATTGCAGGATGTGGCGAACATGCCGACCGTGCACCTGGAGAGAGACAGCGAGACTCTCAGTGAGATATTTCTCAAGAGCTTTGCATTTAGGTGCGGATTAAGAGTACAACCGGCCACGAGTGGGGGTAGTACCGGGAAGAAGCTCAATGCTACAGTCATACGGGCGATGAGGAGGAAGAGAAGCGGCCCAGGAACGTCTGAACACAGCTCGCAGATCGTGGTACTCCTCCAGTACTCCAGACAAATCATCAGACTCCTCCTGAAAAACAGAAACAGGAGAAACGGCAGGAACAGCAGACACAATACAATGAACATGACACGACAAGTTCCAGGACATAATTTTCCCCTCAGCCCAATTAATCTGAGGGTTATGCTGAACAAGCCAAGGATGGCCCAAAACAGGGGCAACAGTAGAACGAAAAATTGAAAAAGAAATAGTCTCTTGATGATTGTCTTGACGGTGAGAGTCACCGGAATGGGAGATCGCTTGTCCAGTCTGACTGTCAATTCCACCAACTGATTAAATGCAGCGGGGACTTCACACGCATAGATCTCTTCCTTGAGATTGGGGATCAATCGTTCCAGGAAACGAGCAGTCAGTGTCGGTTCATTCCACTCGCACGTCGCAGAAAGAGTGCGGAATTCGATGGTGTAGTCAAGAACGGAACATTTCCCCTGGTGCAGCACAGTGAGCAGACGAGAAGCCTCGCGTCCAAAAATGGATTGATCGAAAACTTTGATCATCTCCTCCTTAAAAGCGATGAAAGTCTGACAACAGGCAGCCTCCGCCTCCCAGACAGCCAGTCACTCGCCCTTCCAGTCAACAGAGAAATGACAAAAGCAATCCTGGCGCGGTCAGCCATGTACGTAGAGGACTGAAGGGAAAATACAAATTCACACTGGGTCAAAAAGGCTCTGCATTCGGTTGGCTCACCTGAATATTGTGGCGGGTTGTTGACTCTTGGTTCGGAGGAGGCGTTGAGAGACGGAAGATCTGATTTCTCATGGCGGACAAACTGGAAAAGGTGATTGAAGTCCTTCATCTGGACAGCGAGACTCTTCACTGCGTGTCTGGCTGGCGAGAGCTCTTGCCCGTGTCTGCCCAACAAAATTCCCTGCCATCTGACGGTGGAACAGATGGATGCCGAATTCGCCGGGTCCATTTTGGTCGGATGATTGTGTTGTGTACAGCAGATGACCCAGAAGCCAAGGAGCGATCAAACAGAGTTTATTAACAGTTCAGTACAAAGTCCAACTAAGGCAGACTGCCAGGCGTAGTCACACAGAGACGCTGCAGCTGGAAAACTGGGTAACACAAATAGGAATACTCTCGCTGATGAAAGATCACAGAGCACAGTAGCTCGGTGGCCAATCTGGACGCGCCTCAGACAGAAGATGGTGAGTTTGAAGCCTGGCGGATGGAAGACACAAACAAACAGCGGGGAGAAATAGCCAAGACAATCAATGAAGACACACAACAGGTGAAGACGTGAATAGGTGCGAGCGCCGACAGAGATGACAAACAGCTGAAACAAATAAGCAATGAAGGCAGGGGGAAAGGGAGAAAACAAGAAGACAATCAAACCTGGCTCATGACAAAAAATGTGTAATAGATACAATCAAATACCATAATACCTTAATAAATGTATACAATTTAATTTTGTAGAATTGAACTAAAATTCATTGTGAAAGTACTACAGGGTTCATGATTTCACAACTTTACCAACATTATTAAAAGCCTTTTGGAACGATTTACCAACTGAGAAAGCAATTAGCCTAAAGGCCGGTTCACACCGGAATGAATATTGCGCGCGATTTTCGCCGACGTTTAACGCCTCGTGACTAAACAACGGGCGCCAATGTGAGTGTGCACACCGACGCGAAAAAAACGTGAGGCGTAAAAGCGTCATTTTTTAAAAAACGCCTCGGGTTCGTTTTTTTGGTTTGACGCGCCGTGTTAAAAACTGGCCAACCAGTGAGATTGGTGCTTTTGTTCATGTGCCTGGAACTGCTGAAGTTACAGTAAAACACGACTTGGTGGCGCTCAAGCACAAAACGGTCTTGCCAAGCACACAAGACGATGAAGAGAAAGTAAGTAGACGAGGGCTGCGTTCCAGTTCGGTTTTAGACACGCACTCGCGAACTTCCCTAAACACTTCCCCTCGGGGGAATCCCTGCCGCCATTTTGAAGTGCATTCCACTTCGTGAAGTGGACGAGGGAAGTTTATATGGACAGACCCTCGCTCCCTCGATTTTGACCGAGGGAGCGAGTCTACTTCATATGTACACTTCAGGCAGCTCCATAACCCACAATACAACACGATTGTGACGTCACCGCATATCGCGTTTACTTTACCCCACCACAAACAACTCTATGATATATTGATTATTTTTTAAACATTTAAAACACACATATATACATATAGAATGCTGTATTAAACAATTTTGTAAGGGGAAAAAATAAATAATAAATCAGCTCCATTGCGGATTCCAAGTGATCAAGGGCTTAGGACGTTCCAGTTCAGCCCATACAAAGGTTCCGCCAGAAGTGGGCACTCGTGCAACGTAGCAATGACGTACATCCGAGTCAACGAGACCGAGTGAAGTTAGCGAGGGAAGGGCATTTAAAAACCGAACTGGAACGCAGCCGAGGAAGACCCCTACAAACTATCCCTGTGTCTCATTCAGCTCCCTAGTTTCCTAAGTCGTGTATCAGTATACCATTTAAATGAATGTGGCCCACTCCCGGATCAGTGCCCTGACTAATAAACTAGGGAGCTGATTGAGACGCACGCTATGGGTACTCGGCCAGTTCTTGGCCATACCAATAGATGTGTGTTATTTCTGTATTTTTGCTGATTTTTTTTTTCTTTTACATTCAAGAAATATAGTTGAGGATGTCTATTTCATAAATGTTTATTTGCACTACTGTTTCTGACTACCATTTTATATATATATATATATATATATATATATATATATATATATATATGCTATTTAATATCTGCATTTTTATCTTTTTTAGCTTTATTAATATCATAAATATGTTTATTTGCACTACCGTTAAGCACAAGCGCCACATACTGTCAGGGAGTGAATTTGCACGTTGCATCGCCAGTGAAAATCGCTTGGGTGTGAACACAAAAAACATCTCGAAAAACGCTGGCTATAAACGCGTGCGATATTCATCCCGGTGTGTACAGGCCTTAAGGAATGGCACAGTCTATAATCATAAACTGTATTATGTCACAGCAGATAGCCTAGATTTTGGCAAAGAAGTTATCAAATGACACATTTTAAAGACTGAAAAAGTAGTACCGTTGGCTCATTACTAAATCAATCATAAGATAAAACACAATGTATAAATATTGATGAACAACAATCATATTCCGGAGAGGACACAAACCCCTTCAGACCCTAGGCGTTTCTCAATGTCAAGGATACTTCCTTGGCAGGACTGGTCCTTCCAAGTCACTTCCTTCAGAGTCTAGGAGAGGCTCCTCTTTAGCATTCAGAGAACACGTAAATGGAACAGACTAGCAAGTGCACGTCATTGCGTCATTACCCCCCGGTAAACAGCTGCTTGTTTTCTACCTTTACAGTCTATGTTTTCTACACGTAGACGTATGAATGCCTCCGTTTGTTCCTTGGTCCCTGTTAAAAAATACGAGAAAGCTATGAATAACGCTGTGAATGGTATAAATGGTATAATATTAACGTTAAATTACTTAAGACAACTTAACTAGTTATTTATAAAGGATGCCGGTGATGGCAAACAAGCTAACAACGGTCCGGTTCAGTTAGCCATCAATAACGTAATTTGTATTTGTAAAATTTATAATATCAATACGGTAGTAATTTGTACTGGCATTTAAACGTTAAACTTTATTTATCTGACATATTTACTACTGTTATGACAAATTTTTGGTAACGTAAATATACTTACATTTGAAAGCATATTGCCCGCTAATGTCCAACATTTTTTAAAAACATTTTTGAACAAGATTGCAAAGCTGCACGCATAGGATTGTGGGTGATTTGAGAGCGTGAAGGATACACATATGCATCCTTTCCTGTGTATGGGATATTTTTCGAATGAAGGACTCAGTCCTTGTTTGAAATTCCGAGGATCCTCGACATTGGAACAGTCCTTTGACGGATGTCGATGACGTAGCATCCTCGAAATTCTGGCTTCCGAGGATCCTTCCTTGACATTGAGAAACGCCTCCTGAGTCTATTGGAATGGACATCACATGGATTTTGGTTTAAACCAATAAGATTTTATGTTTTTATAATATAAGTACTGCCTGGTCACTGATTGGTCCCTGATCTACCAATCACAATGAAAGGATGACCCATAACTTAATCTGATTGTGCTTCAGGCATCACAAAAGACAGGCATTACTAACCAACTAGACAGGAGGAGGAGGAGCTCCTTTTTCATCTTTTATATGAAGATCTGTGCTCATGGCATCATCAACTTGCACCTATTATAATCTTAATAAGATCAAGTGATAATATTCAAAGTTAATTTGAAAATCTTTCAGAACTGAAGAACACAGGATTTTTTTGAAGTTTGATGGACAATGGACAATGGACATTACGTCTTAATCAAATAAATTTTTTTTCCCTGATTTTGTCTTCTATGTTGTGATCACAAGCTGCCATTCGGTTTTTCATTAGTTTTAGTGAAAAACAGAAATAGCAAACGTGAAATGAGTGCATAAACTGCAACACACACACACACACACACACACACTGATACTATATGCACACAATCTACTTATCAATACACACAATATATTTATCAAAAACAGCAAGTACACACAACACACCCACAAACACACAGAGACATATACACACATATCCCCATTCACCCATTGCAACAAACAAAAATAATAAAACAAGTTTTTTGAGAATTCATCTTATCATCTTCAATGCTATAATTCTCATATTGTGTTGAACTCTAGCTAATAAGAACTGTATGGTTAAAATATGACACATTTTTGTTGCTTAAGCCCTGATGTCCATTGTAGTGAACATGAAAAAAAAAATAAAAAATTAATAAAAAAAAATATTTTGCACAAATCTTTTTAGACTCATGCATACATTAAATAAGAGCAAATATCAAGTGTATATATATATATATATATATATATATATATATATATATATATATATATATATATATATATATTTTTTTTTTTTTTTTTTTTTTTTTCTCAGTGGATCATAATTCAGGTCTGAAGGGGTTAATATTTCCAGTGGCGCTTTAACACAGAACAGGAAACTCATGAATATTCGTATTTACTCCGCACAGTCTAGTCATGGGAGAAACAAATCTTTTCGAAACTTTGAATCAATTGAACCAATTGCTTCAAAATGATTCACTGGTTCGAAGCGCCACACGCTGGTCAGAACAGGGTAAATGCCAGAGGTGGGGGACTCGAGTCGCACATTTTAGGACTTGAGACTTGCTTGACAAATATTAATAAAAGACTTGACTCGGACTTGAGTTAAATGACTCGAAATAACTTTTGTTTAATAAATATCTGTTTTTGAGCGCTCCGCAACCTAACCACGTGACGCAGTCGTGACTGAACATTAAGGCGCTACGCCAAAAATAATAAAAAAAAAAAAAATAAAAAATAACGTTTTGGACATGTTAAGAGTTGACTTTGAATTGGTTTTGATGATCCGTGCAAATTTTTAAACATTTAAGCACGCCAAAAGAGGAAAAGAGAATGCGAATGTCCTGTCACACACACACACACACACACACACACACACACACACACACACACACACACACACACACACACACACACATTCACTCACAAATATTAATGAATCACGCTCAATCAAATCACATATAAATAAAAAGAAAAAAATCTAATTTGCAAACACAACCATGCACATGCAAACAATACACTTTTCATCCATACACACTCACACACATTTATTTATTCATTTATTATTATTATTACTAGATTTTTATTGTATTAACAACTCAGCTGTATGTGGACACCTTTTGAGTAGAAATGCAAATTGCAATTTTTGATGCGAATAAAGCTCCCCTATTCCATAACTACTTTAGTTTTAATTTATAAATTCAGTTAAATAATCAAAAATTTGTATGACTTGCAGTGACTTTTTTGACCCAAGCTATGACTTGACTTGACTTGCTTGATTCTCACAAAAATTGATTTGGACTTGCTTGAGACTTGATGGTTAAGACTTGAGACTCGCACATGTGTGACTTACTCCCTCCTCTGGTAAATGCAACAAAAACTAAGCAAAAAACACCTTTCACAAACCAGTTGCAAAAGTTTTATTGAAAGTGTATTTAAATGCAATCAACAAATCATCTAATACCATTATATATGGTGTCTTTATAATATTTATTATTTTATTAAATTATAGGGCTTGTTTTGTTTGTTTTATGGAGATCTTGTTTAATCAGGCCAATGAGAGACTACTTTTACCTTTTATTATACAAATGTGTCATTACATGTTTACAAAAAAACAAAAAAAAAAATCTGAGCTCGGGTAAAAAATAAGTTCAAAGCCAAAGAGATCATCGACCCCAAGCGGCGAATCACTGAAATTTCGAAACAGTTATGACGCAACGAAGCCTCGTTTACTGTAATCACGTGATACGCGCTCCGAATCACTAGTTCAAAACAAACGATTCGCAGGTTTCGAAGCTTCACGAGTGTTTCGATAGCGCCCATCACCAATTACACCTTTATATGTAAGTATTGTTTTAACTTTCTGAAATTTCTAGCGATATAAATGTAAAAAAAAAAACTACGGGTCGTTTTTGAAAACAAAAAATGTGGTTGTTAGCTGAGCCACGGCATTTGCTCGGCTGCATTTGTTCGGTGGTGTGGGGCAGAACTATAAACTCTGCTGTGGCGTTTCGATGTGTTTTAGGGGGCAGGGAGCAGACTGCTTCATTTATTAAACTGAGGGGTGAAACCTGTGAATTATTCACCGGGGCTTGGAAGTAAGACAACAACCCGTTTGTTAAATCTGTATTTATCGTCTTGTCCCTGAGGTTCATTTAAACTAGCCCTCACCCCATACAAAGAGCAAAGCAATAAGACAACGAATAGACTGATAGAAACGAATAGATAGAAAGACACTCTTTCACTTTGTTGTGTTTTTGTAGTGCTGTTATGCAATCTTTGTCTCATGTTTTAGCTAAATTTGGGCGTCCATATCTATGATTTTGGAGGATTTTTGTGTCTGCCCTGCCGTGTCCTCTTTTCTAATCCAAGTTTTTCATTCCTGTTTTTATTTTATTTTTCCTCATGTTTCTGCGTTAAGTGTGTGTGTGTGTGTGTGTCTGCGTCCCAATTCGAAGGCAGCATCCTTCATAGGAGGCGATACGCGTTGATAAATGAGACTGTCTAGGAGGATTTCATATTTGTAATTTAGCCTAAATGTTAGTGATTTCAGCAAGTCCTTCAATTTTAAGTCTCAGATGGATGTGCGCAATAGAAAAACTCACCTGCAGGTACATTGTGCCAAACCAGGCATCCAGTAAAATAATAATAATAATAATAATAATGATGATATTGATAATAATATGAATTTTATCATTATAAACTTTATTTATTTACAGATGGATGATGCTACTGGTCCAAATAACTCTCCTCACCAGGTACATTCATGTTCATCACTAAAGATTTAAAGGGTTAGTTCACCCAAAAATGAAATTTCTGTCATTAATTACTCACCCTCATGTCGTTCCACACCTGTAAGACCGTCATTCATCTTCAGAACACAAATTAAGATATTTTTGATAAAATTTGGTGGCTCAGTGAGGCCTGCATTGCCAGCAAGATAATTAACACTTTCAGATGCCCAGAAAGCTACTAAAGACACATTTAAAACAGGTCATGTGACTACAGTGGTTCAACCTTAATGTTATATGAAGTGATGAGAATACTTTTTGTGCACCAAAAAAACTAAATAACGACTTTATTCAACAATATCTAGTGATGGGCGATTTCAAAAAACTGCTTCATGAAGCTTTACGAATCTTTTGTTTCAAATCAGTGGTTCAGAGCATGTCTCAAGCTGCCAATATCTCGTGATTTCAGTAAACAAGGCTTTGTTACGTCATAAGTGTTTCAAAATGTCAACAGTTCACGTGACTTTGGCAGTTTGATACACGATCCGAACCACTGATTCGAAACCAAAGATTTGTAAAGCTTTGAAGCTTCATGAAGCAGTGTTTTGAAATCGGCCATCACTAGATAATGTTGAATAAAGTCGTTATTTAGGTTTTTTTTGGACAACAAAAAGTATTCTAGTCGCTTCATAACATTAAGGTTGAACCACTGTAGTCCCTCTTTGACAATTGGTTTTTTTTTTTTTGCTGTTTAGTTTATCTTGATGGTAATGCAATGTGAATTAGGCTGGCAGTTGTGCGTAAAGATGCATTTCAGCCACCACTAACCAAACCTCACAAAGAGAGACATTTGCAGTGGGTTTAGAAATACATTTTCAAACAGTTTTATTGTTGTGGTGTTTTTCTTGCAGCATGGGATAGTGCATAGTGCATTGTATTTCAGAAGGCACTATCCTCCTTGTTATACCATAGCTGAAAATGGCCAGTTATGAACGCCACATATCTTGCAAAAGTCATTTTAATACCCTCAGAGACCCTAAAGGGACATTTCATCTCACTTCCCAATAATCCAGCCCAAATCATCACCCGCCAGCTCCCTTCTGATGTCACAGTCTTGTTGGAACGTGGTGGCCATTCACCAACCATCCAGAAATCCATCCATTTAGACCATCCATTGTAGTACAGCATTCATCAGTGAATAAAACCATTTAAAAATAAGTCTTTATGTATTTCTAAACCCGCTGTAAATGTTTCACTTTGTGAGGTTTGGTTAGGAGTGGCTGAAATGCATCGTTAATGCAAAACTGCCAGCCTGCATGGAGAGCTTCTCAAGATTCCAGAGACACCAGCAGCTTCAAATACCTGTTTGCTGCTCAACACTGGCTTTTTTATAGCTGCCCTTTTAATACAATTAATTTTTTTGACAGGAACTTTCATTAAGTCTTTATCTGACCGAGTTCTGCTGTGTTCTAAATCACTCACAAATCTTATGATAATTCAATATTCTACATTCAGTTTTCACACAGTATTAGTTGTTTTCATGCCTTTTGCACAACATTGCACCATTTCATGCTTTTCATCTTCAGAAAGATCTTTCTTCCTCCCCATATTGCATGAGAACTGTGACTTGCTTAATAATGTGGAACAACCTATAAGTAGGGTTTCCATAGACCTGGCAAATTATTTTGTCTGAGATTGATACCAGTTATCTAAAAAGACATGGATAAATAAACAAACAAACATTTTCTTAGAAAAACTAAAATCTGAATGTTTATTCTACTGAACTCTTACTGATTGGTCACTTGCATAATACTTTGTAATGCGGTGTATTTAGAATCATGAAAGAATCATGATCTCTATTTTAAACAAAACAATTTTGATTCTTAATTTATCCAGAATCTTGCAGCTCTAGTCAAATTTTTAATAGCCATAGCTGAGTCGTTGTCATTTAGGAATAAGATAATGTGGGTGTTTCAATCGAGATTGCTATTCTTAATGAATAATCATGCAGCTCTAGTTTCAGAGGACAAACTGTAAAGAATTGGATGAAACTGGTCTTCACAAGGAACTATTACATAAAACCCCAAATAAGTCTGTTTTGTTCAAATGTGTATGCATGGGCAAGAAGAAAAGTTTAAGAAGTTCAATTTTGAAGTCTGGCCAGCTTTTTTCACAATTTCAAATGCTATAGTAATGCAAAATGTTGTTTGTACTTTTGATATTTGTTTACAGATTGTGACACAGTTCAGAAATGAAAATGAGTTTTTTGTACCAAGACTGAGATGGACTGGAAATAATATAGTAAGTTTTCAAGTCACAACAAGAAACTCAAAAATGCCATTTTGTACTGAACTGGGATTGTGCTTAGAGCTGCAAACAACATTTATTCTCATTATCAGTGAATTGTATTAAAAAGTGATAAATCATTTGGACTAGAAAATATCAGAGAACCATCAAATTTGCATTTAGTGTAATGATTTTTGTTTGTTTTTAGGTGAAAGACATGGATCTTCAAGATTCTGATGAACTCTACGATTCTACATCAGAGAGTTCAGATTCTTACATTTCAGATATATTTTCTGAAAGTGACAGTGATGATAACCTTATACCAGACCAGGCAAAACTTCAGCTTCTTGATGAACTAGATGTTGATGAGTCTGGCTCAGCGAGTTCCCCTGTCTGTGAGACAACGTCAGACAAAATGACCTTTGATAGGCATAGCCTTACATCTGAAGAATCTGGAACAGCAGAAGAACCCTGCTCCAGTCAAGACACAAAAGACAGCGTAGTTGTTAGTGCATACCAAAAAATAGATGGCAGTAGAGTGTACAACAAGAGGCATTACTGCTTGTATTGCCGTAAGCCTTACGCTAAGATGGCAAGGCATCTAGAAGGTTCGCATGAAAAAAAACCTGATGTGGCTAAAGCTCTAAGCTTTCCAAAGGGATCCAAGGAGAGAAGAAAACTGCTAGATTATATTCGTAACAGAGGAAACTACGCTCACAATGCTGCTGTTATGAAATCAGGAAAGGGGGAACTAGTGCCATGTAAACGGCCACCTAAAGAAGCGCAGGGAGATGATTTCATGCACTGTGTATACTGTCAAGGGCTTTTTATAAGAAAAGTCCTGTGGCGGCATCTGCGTTCTTGTAGACTTAAACCTCAATCATCAGTCGCCACCAAACCAGGAAAATACCGTGTTCAGGCTTTGTGTAGATACACAGGGCCTGTGCCTTCAAACATGTCTAAACAACTGTGGGGAGTAATCACTACCATGAATCTTGACCCAATCACAGAAATAATAAAAAACGACAAAGTAATTATTGATTTTGGACAGCACTTGTTAAACAAAGGTGGTATATCAGCCAAGAATAAACAGTGTGTGCGAGAGAAGATGCGACAGTTGGGAAGGCTGCTTTACAATGCTAGGAAGGTCACCTCCCTAAAAACAATGAAGGATTGTGTAAATCCAAAGAAGTACATGGAGACTGTCAAAGCTGTCAAGCATACATGTGGGTATAACATTGAAACCGACAAGTTCTCGATTCCAACACTTGCCAACAAGCTTGGGAATTCCCTGGTAAAAGTAAACAAAGTCTTGAAAGCTCAGGGTTTACTCTCAAACAACAAAGAGCTTGTGAAGAATGCCAGTGAGTTTCAAGACATCCATGAGGAGAAGTGGAACGAGATGATCTCGGCTACAGCGTTGAGGAACATGAGGGACGCAAAGAGTAATGTACCCACTCTCATGCTCTTTACTGAAGATGTTCAAAAAATGCATACACATCTCAGTCAAGTACAAGATAAGTGGTACAAATCACTCTCTGAAAGTCCCTCTACTAAAGCCTGGAAGGAGCTGGTGAAGGTGTGTCTAGCCCAGGTGATTCTCTTTAACCGGCGCAGGGAAGGAGAGGTGGCGAGCATGCCTTTGTCTGCATTTTTATCAAGAGACACTTTTGATCCAAATGTGGATGTGGGTTGGGCACTCTCTGAAGTGGAAAAAATACTCTGCAGACACTTCTCAGTGATTGTCACCAGGGGAACCCATGGCTGGCCGGTTCCAATTCTTCTGACTCCAAAAATGTTGTGTTCCTTAGAACTGCTTGTTCAGCAGAGAGAGGCTTGTGGGGTTCTTAAAGACAATGGTTATTTGTTTGCAAGACCAGAAGCCATGACGTATTTCGAAGGGTCACACTGCCTCTGTGGCTTTGCAAAGGCGTGCGGTGCAAAGTTTCCCAAGTCACTGACATCTACCAGACTGCGAAAGCATGCCGCAACCCTTTCAACAGTGCTGAATATGACAGACACAGAGATGGACCAACTTGCCAATTTTCTTGGACATTACATAATAATCCATGGTGAGTTCTGTCGACTCCCTGAGAAGACCCTGCAACTTGCCAAGATCAGCAAAGTTCTAATGGCTCTTGAGCAAGGAAGATTAGCTGAGTTCCATGGCAAGAACTGGGATGAAATTGGGATCGATCCTGATGGTGTGTTATTTTATTTTACATTTTTGTTTGTTTTTCTGTTTACCATGTACTCCTTTTTGCTTAATCACATTGTTAAGTTGTACTTTGTTTAACTTCCACAGAAAAAGTTCTGAACTGTGATGAGGAAGACAAGAGCATACAGGAAGGACAATGTTCATCTGCTGTTCATGGTTTGTATCACTGTCAAAATATAATTTGCCTCTTTTCTTAGTTTTATGTCATGCGGAGCTATGGCTAAAAAACATAAATTTTGCAGGTACTGTAGCTGTCTCCATTCATTTGTATTGTATCCGCAACCTGTTATTTATGGTTAGCATTTGGGGGTAAAGCAAGTTACATAATCCGATTACTTTTTTTAAGTAACAAGTAATTACTTTTAAATTTACAACAGTTCTCCTCTGGCCAACAGCAAACAGTGTTTGATTTTGATTCAGGCAGCATTACAAGTCACAGGTCAGATTGGGATAGGAAGAGTCAAAATATTTAATCCAGTTCCATATGGTTGAAGATGGTTTTCATCATGCCTGTATGGAAACAGTTTTGTTGAGGGTCTGTGTGTCGATGAGGCCTTCTCAGGGGATGGTTGACACAATCTAGCTGACATTTGGTCGTATCTAGGCACAGGTCCTTCATCTGATCTGGATATTGCCCAGGTCCGACTGACTATGGTCAAACTCGGGATAAACAGAGAGACTAATATTAGCATAGATGCCATTCTTCTTATGATGTAACGATTACATAAGGTGTTTTACAGTAATCTAGCCTTGAGGTCATGAACGCATGAACTAACTGTTCCGCATTTGTCATTGAGAGCATGTGTCGTGCTTTAGATATGTTTTTAAGATGGAAGAATGTGGTTTTACATTTTACATTTATGCTAGAAATGTGGCTTTCAAATGAAAGATTGGTATTAAAGAGCCCACCCAGGTTCCTAACTGATGATGAAGACTTGACAGAGCAGCCATCAACTGTTAGACAGTATTCTATGTGTGCTTATGCATTATAAACATGCATGTATGTATGAAAACCAGAACTGGGAAGTTCTGCGCATGTGCAATGCCATAGAAATGGCGTAATGATGTGGACGTATGTAACGAGCTGTTGTTGTTGAATATATTGCCATACAGTAAATGACTGTTGTGTCATTCTAAAATTCTCATTCCAATTATCATCTGTGAAGTGCTGCAGGACAATGTCATTCCAGCAATCCTTGTTTCGGACTCTCAGCCACAGATGCCTTGTTTTGAGCATGGGAAGGGCCTTTTTATTGCTTGATAAATAAGCAGCACGGCACAAAGCAACATGTGCTCGTTGTCTACTAATTGGGACCGAAAATAGATGCATATTAAGTCTGATTTTTAAAACATAGAATGGATGCAATGGCAAGATTGTGGTTAGTATGCGCCAAACTCTGGAACCTCTTATTGTGCAGTGTGCACATGTCAAAACATCAAATCCAATTTTAAGCTTGTCATGCATAAACCGTATGAGCACATCAGCCTGATCACGTTATTTAGCGTTTATGTAAACACTATGTTTGGATTCATCAAAAGTAATTCAAAACAGTGTCCATGTAAACGTAGCTAATGTAATTCTATTTATACATAGAGTGCAAATAATTTACTTGCACTATAGATGATGACATAATTACTGATGTAGGATTCAGAACTTCAGTATTTCTATTGTGTTGTACTGTAATGATTATTTTAGGATTTCCAGTTTGTATTACATTTATTGTAGTTTTTGTATTTTATTTGTTTGTAGCGCTTTGGGTTCCAAATAATAATTATTATTATTATTATTATTATGGAATTCCAGCACACACTATTCTTTATCCTAATATTTTCTGACCATTTTCAGGTAAAATTACACCGAGGAAAAAACCCTGGCAGCAGACAGAGGTGCAGGCGGTGGAAAGACACATGATGCATTTCATCACATCTTGTACTGTACCAGCAAAGAGTGACTGTGAGAAGTGTTTAAAGGCTGAACCAGAAGCTCTAAAGAACCGGGACTGGAAGAACTTGAAGTTCTTCATATATAACCGCATTACAGCTTATAAAAGGAATTTGCAATGCAAGATTACCAACTCTGGCAATATTGCAGTTGGTATGTAAGTTTTTGAATTAATTCGCCTTTTCCATGTTCCAAGTTGTTCCAGAAAGACCTACTCTGCTTCTAAAGTGGTCAAAACTCCAGCCAAACTTGTATGATATCGAACAACTTTATTGTTAGACCATCCACAAACATATTGTAATACAAATTTTCAATATCCTACAAGATTTTCTAGAGTTTTGACCGCTAGTTTCTGTTTATATTCAGTTTAAACCTGATTTTTTATACTTTTTAGTAAAATATTAGTTTGTTTTGAGGTTCATTCAACTTCGTTTGTTGAGTTTGTTTGTAAAGTTGAACTCATTAAAAGTTAAATTCATCAATTTAAATGTGAGTTAATGTCTTGAGGTTCAATTAGTTGTTAGTAGTAGATTTATTATCATGGCAGTAGCAGATGGTTGGTTGTGGATAAAAACTGTTAAAATCATTTGCAATGGAAAGGTTTATAGGTTTTACTTAGTGTTTTGATATGGGTTTTTGACAATATCCAGACAAAAATTCACTACTCTTCTAAATCTTTGTATATGAATAGAGAACTTGTGCTTCATCCACTTCAATCACACTTATATTCCTATCAAACCAAAAAGTGAAGATGACTATATAGACCACTACATGGAGAGTGAAACTTTGCATCAATAACACCATTTACAGGCCAAAAGCCTCTCTGCCATTGCATAGGACAACCCAGCCCATGCTTGACACATCAATGGACTATATCCACAGAACATTCTTAATAACTTCTGCAATAATATAAGCCAGCTGGAAAACTTACGGTGAAATGTCACTTGTTGGTTTGTCTGTATCTTCATTGTCCTGAGGCAGCTTTAAAAGCATCGATATTCATTTATTTTCATTTTCATTTATTTCTTTATTTGAAAGGGGACAATCTACATTAATAAACATTAAAACAATGTAAATGTACCCGAGTTAGCTCAAAAGTGCTAATTTTCATCGGTAGTCCCCCAGCCAGATTTAAACAAGGCAACCTTTAAAAATAATCGCAAATACAAAATCACACACACACACAAAAAAAATAAAATAAAAATGTACAACACATTATGGTTAATAAATACAATTCATATAAAAATTATATAATATTTAAATACACACATAAAAACATTAGTGCCCACAAGTTTAGCTCTCTACAAGCCGTTTTTTTGCATTCTTTTTGAATGAAAAGAATGACAAAGACTCTCTAATGGTTGCTGGCACTGTGTTCCATTGCTGAACTGCTCTTACGGAGAAGACAGCCTGACCAATAGCTGTTTTTCTCCGGGGTATGATGCAGTCTTCCCTCACTGCCCCTCTAGTTACCTTAACCTCACTGGATCTAAAATGTATAAAATCACATAGCGGAGGAGGTGCTAAGCCATATCTAATTTTATAAATTAAACAAATGTTTTTAAATTTAATTAGATTATCCCAAGTAAGTAACTGATATTTCCTCAGAATACTACAGTGGTGGTAGTGGTATGGTTTTTTTATCCAGTATTTTTAATGCTTGTTTGTATAATCTTTCTAATGGTTTTATTGTTGTAGAGTGAGTATTGGACCAGCTTATTAAGCGATATGTTATGTGGGATAAAATCATGGAAAAGATAATTTAGCAGCTTCTGTTGAAATGAAATCTCTAATGAATCTGAAATTTTCTAAACTAAACTTAATCCTTTTACTAACTTTTTTAATGTGAGTTTTGAAATTGAGATTTGAATCTATATATAATCCTAAATATTTATATTCTGTGACGACCTGTAACCTTTCTCCAGATATAAAAATTTCAGGTTCTATATTTATATTGTTTTTAGAATAGAACATGGTAACTGTTTTAGATATATTCAATTGCAGACAGGATTGTTCAAGCCAGACTGAAATCGATGACATGGCCTCAGTTTAGAGGCAACTTCCTCTGCAGATTTTCCATAGGCCAAAATAACTGTGTCATCTGCATACATCAAAGTGTCACAGTTCCCAATCAGTCAGTCACGTTCAACGTTACGTCGATACTGACGTAATGGGGTCTCGCTAGGGAGCCCAATCACCTCCAAGGATACAAAACAAGCCAATGAGAATTGGCCTGTGAGATTTAGATGCCGGGCCCCTCCCCTACTCACCTTCATTCATACTTTTGCTTCGGAGCCGATCGGTTCGGATCTTTCCATCACCTCTAAGAGTGAATTTCTAAGAAAGAGCAATTTTAATTGCTACTGAAACTGTTTGTTCCGGTGGCCTGCTCAAAGTTTCTCCAGCTGTGGGAAAAGGCACGCTCAGCGGTGGGGGTGACAGCGCGCTGCCCACAGGACGGTGCTACGCCCATCCCTGGGTGCTTCGGCTGGTGAGGTTTTCTGAAAGGGCAAGCACGGGCGATCAGCGTCTTTTTCAAGATGTCTTTTCATCCGTGTATTTCTGGATGCGGTCGTTTCCTGACCTCCTCTGACGGCCACGACCACTGTCTCACGTGTCTGGGTAGACTGCACGCTGAGTCAGCGCTCGTGGATGGTACATGTCCTCACTGCGAGGCCATGTCCATGTTGGTGTTGAGATCGCGTCTCTCCTTCTTTAACACAGAAGTGAGAGGCCCCTCTGTTACTACTCCAGCGCCGGCGGCTGTAGCGGCCGCTGGCCCGGTTAGTGCTCTGGGAGATCTGAGGATCACAGTGGTAGCCACTTCGTCGGGTCCGTCCCCATGAACCTCCCACTCCTCCACAACACCATGTGCCATCGAGCTGCCGCCTGCTGTCGCGGGGCCCTCTTCGGGGGTGCCCCACGTCACTTTCGCCGCTCCGGAAGAGGATCGGATGTCGATCGCTGCATCGGGGAGTGGGTTGAACGGTTCAGAGTCCGACGATGACTCCGAGCTTCCGCCCTCCAGGGTGGCTGCTCAGTCAGAGGCCGCGTCTCCCGTTCAAAGCGGGTAAGACCACGGCCGCTCTCGCGGCCAAGGCTTACTCCGCTGCTGGACAGGCGGCTTCTGCCCTGCACGCCATGGCGATCCTGCAGGTCCATCAGGCGAAAGCTCTGAAGGACCTGCACGAGGGTAGTGCTGAACCATCTCCCAGGCCGGCCTCTTCGGCGACACTGTCGAGGACTTCGCTCAGCAGTTCTGGGCAGTGCAAAAGCAGACGGAGGCCATCAAGCACATCTTGCCCAGGCGTGATGAGGCCACCAATCCGCCTCGGGCTGTGCCTTCGTCTGCTTCTCGCCGAGGGCATCCTCCTGAGGCTCCGGCTCCTGTGAGGTCGGAGTCTTCCCATCCTCCTCGAGCCACCCGCAGGAAGGCCACGCCCCCCGCCCAGGCCGCCAAATCGCCTTCCAAGAGGAAGAAGGCGGCAAAGAAGCGGCCCTGAGACGGGAGACACGGAGGTTTTGGAGATTGCCTCGGAGACGGTGACCGCACCGCTCCCTCCCCCGGGACAGGGCCCGGGGGAAAATCCTGTGTTGTGTTTTCTTTCTGTTCTTTCAATAAAAGAGCAATTTCCAAAACCTCTGGGTCATATTAGAAGGTCTGCGCTGGGGGTGAGCGAGCTTTTGCTCCCTCTCTCTCAGCCATTCCTTCCTTCGCCACAGGCAGGGTCTTGGCGCCCCGGGAACGCAATGCCTTCCCACGCCTCCCTGCCCACTCGGACCCATGTGAGTGGACCCCACTCACAGCCTCGACTTCGGGACGCACTGCCTCCCGAGTTGGGCCACAGTGCTCCATGCTGCCCCCCGTGGGTACTTCTGTTGTCCGAATGGTTCCACTCGTATGGAGCTTGGGGGCGTGGCTACGCCTTCCCAACCCGTCCCGTTGGCTCACTCGGCTATGCGATTCAGTTCGCCAGGCGTCCCCCCAGGTTCTGCTGCGTTCTGTTCACCTCGGTGACAGGTCCCAACGCCTCTGTCCTGCGGGCGGAGATTGCGGTTCTTTTGGCGAAGGACGCAATAGAGTCTGTCCCTCCAGCCGAGATGAAGTCTGGGTTTTACAGCCCTTACTTCATAGTACCCAAGAAAGGCGGGGGGGTTAAGACCAATCCTGGACCTGCGTGTCTTGAATCGGGCCCTTCACAGATGACTGGCTCATTTTGGCCCAGTCGCGAGAGCAGTTGTGCGAACACAGGGACCTGGTGCTCAGGCACCTCAGCCAGTTGGGGCTTCGGGTCAACCGGGAGAAGAGCAAGCTCTGCCCCGTGCAGAGCATCTCTTTTCTCGATGTGGAGCTGGACTCTGTCAATATGACAGCACGTCTCACCAACGAACGTGCACAGTCGGTGCTGAACTGCCTGAACTCGTTCTCGCGGAAAACAGTGGTCCCACTGAAACAATTTCAGAGGCTCCTGGGGCATATGGCATCCGCAGCCGCGGTCACGCCGCTCGGATTGCTTCATATGAGACCGCTTCAGCACTGGCTTCACGACCGGGTCCCGAGGTGGGCATGGCACCGTGGCTCACTCTGTGTGGTTATCACACGAGTTGTCGCCGCACATTCAGCCCGTGGTCGGACATTGCTTTTCTACGGGCCGGGGTGCCCCTAGTGCAAGTGTCCAGGCATGTTGTGGTCACAACAGATGCCTCTGCCACCGGTTGGGGTGCCATATGCAGTGGCCAGTCGGGGTCCTGGACGGGACCCCATCTCCATTGGCATATCAACTGCCTCGAGTTGCTGGCAGTACTCCTTGCGCTGCGCCGGTTTCGACCGCTGCTGCAGGGCAAGCATGTACTGGTCCGGACGGACAACACATCGGCGGTAGCGTACATCAACCACCAGGGTGGTCTACGCTCCCGTCCCATGTCGCAACTCGCTCGCCATCTCCTTCTGTGGAGTCAGCGCCGACTCAGGTCGCTGCGCACCTCCTACATCCCGGGCGAGCTCAATCGTGCGGCCGACGCGCTCTCACGACAGCTCACGCTCCCGGGGGAATGGAGACTCCACCCCCAGGCGGTCCAGCTGATTTGGAGCCGGTTCGGGGAAGCACAGGTGGACCTGTTCGCTTCTCTGGAATCCGCCCATTGCCAGTTGTTTTATTCGCTGACCGAGGGGACCCTCGGCACGGATGCACTGGCACACAGCTGGCCCCGGGGCCTACGCAAATATGCGTTTCCCCCAGTGAGCCTCCTTGCACAGACACTGTGCAAGGTCCGGGAGGAAGAGGAGCAGGTCTTGCTAGTTGCGCCATACTGGCCCAACCGGACCTGGTTCCCGGAACTCATGCTCCTCGCGACAGCCCATCCCTGGCGCATCCCCCTGAGGAAGGACCTCCTCTCTCAGGGGCAGGGCACCATATGGCACCCGCGGCCCGATCTGTGTAACCTCCATGTGTGGTTCCTGGATGGGACGCGGCAGACTTGAGTGGCCTACCGTCCGCGGTAGTCGACACCATCACTTCGGCCAGAGCCCCCTCTACGAGGCGCGCCTATGCCATGAAGTGGAGTCTGTTCGTTGAGTGGTGTTCCTCCCGCCGGGAGGACCCCCGGAAATGCCCGGTCGGTGTTGTGCTTTCCTTCCTTCAAGAGGGTTTGGAACGGAGGCTGTCCCCTTCCACCCTGAAGGTCTATGTGGCCGCCATCGCAGAACATCACGATGTGCTCAACGGCAAGCCACTAGGAAAGCACAACCTGATCATCAGGTTCCTCAGAGGCGCCAGGAGGTTAAATCCCCCTAGGCCTCGCCTCATTCCCTCCTGGGACCTCTCCGTTGCCCTGAGGGGCTTACGGGGAGCTCCCTTCGAGTCCCTAGAGTCAGTCGAGCTGAAACATCTGTCTCTCAAGACAGTGCTCTTGACCGCGCTCGCCTCCTTCAAGAGGGTTGGGGACCTGCAAGCATTTTCGGTCAGCGATTCGTGCCTGGAATTCGGGCCGGACTACTCTCAGGTTATCCTGAGACCCCGGCCTGGATATGTGCCCAAAGTTCCCACCACTCCCTTCAGGGACCAGGTGGTGAACCTGCAAGCACTGCCCCCGGAGGAGGCAGACCCAGCCCTTGCGTTGCTGTGTCCCGTTCGTGCTCTGCGCGTTTACGTGGACCGCACGCAGAGCTTCAGAAGCTCTGAGCAGCTCTTTGTCTGTTTTGGAGGTCAGCAGAATGGAAAGGCTGTCTCCAAACAGAGGTTGGCCCACTGGATAGTGGATGCCGTTGCCTTGGCGTACCAGTCCCAAGGCGAGCCGTGCCCCCTCGGGTTGCGAGCTCACTCCACTCGGGGTGTTGCTTCTTCCTGGGCGTTGGCACACGGCGCCTCTGTTGCAGACATTTGCAGAGCTGCAGGCTGGGCGACACCGAACACATTCGCGAGGTATTATAACCTCCGAGTGGAACCGGTGTCCACCCGTGTGCTTTCTACTCGTAGTTAGCCGTGGGTGTTCGCTTGCTGTGCCATTTCCCTCGGAAGAGGGAATGCGAGCACCTTTTCCGCTCCTCAGTTCAGTTCCCCGTAACGGCGAACCCTGTGGAGTTCCTCCTGCATCTTGGCGTCTGGCGCTAGGTCCAGTACTCGTGTGTATGCCCAGTTGGTCTGCCCTTGTACTGGGCTAGATGCCCATATGCCGTGATTCCCCTCGGGTAATCCCATATGTGTTTGTCCCTGGGCGGCTTTGTTTTGCCCCGTCTCTGATTGCTAGTCGTTCCTCCCGAAAGGTAGGACCTACATCAGAGATCGTCCATATGCATTACTGTTCTCAGACCAGTCCATGTGTGTCTTCCACACGTTACCTCCCTTCGGGCAGGGTGTGGTCTCCGTAGCTCTCCCCTCCTCGGGGAACGCTTTCCTGGCGTTTTTGTCGTTGCTGGAAAACGAGGGATTGAGTTCCGAAGCACTCTCCCCCGTGGGGTAGGAACAGCAGCTTCGACTTCTCCACGGTAACGCCCTGTCCTCTCCATCCCACCGGTATGGAAGACATTCCTGGGCTTACTCTGGGCGCTGGAGGGTTGCGAGTATGGGGCGCATTTGCATTTGGCACGCCTCAGCCTGCCAGCACCTGCCTCCCTAACACTCGTAACGTGGTTCAGTTGCTATGGCGCTTTCCACGGGACCCCATTACGTCAGTATCGACGTAACGTTGAACGTGACTGACTGAATGGGAACGTCTAGGTTACTATTGTAACCCCCGTTCCCAGAAGGAGGGAACGGAGACGTTACGTTCCCCTGCCATAGCTTGGAGCCACCGCTGAGCGGCCAGATACCTATCTCGGCTCCTCAGCAAAAATATGAATGAAGGTGAGTATGCCGGCCCTATTTATACCCGGATGCCGGGGGAGGGGCCCGGCATGTAAATCTCACAGGTCAATTCCCATTGGCTTGTTTTGTATCCTTGGAGGTGATTGGGCTCCCTAGCGAGACCCCATTACGTCAGTATCGACGTAACGTCTCTGTTCCCTCCTTCTGGGAACGGGGGTTACAATAGTAACCTAGACGTTCTTACACAAAGATGGTAACCCTAAAATTGAACCCTGTGAAACACCAGTTGATAATAGTAAGGGGGTAGAATTATATTGGTCAATTCTTACACTTTGTGAACGAGATAAAAGATATGAGTTAATAAGACTAATATATTGTGAAGAAAAATTAAATGCATGAAGTTTGTGCAGTAAAACTGAATGGTTGACTGTATCGAATGCTTTACTAAGATCTAAGAATATTCTGCCCACTATCCCTCCTTTGTCTATATTTGATTTAACCTTTTCCAGAAAATAACATGTTGCTGTCTCTGTTGAATGATAAGCCCTAAATCCAAACTGCATTGAGTGCAAAGGAAAAGAACTGCAATTAAGATGATTGATAATTTGTTTAGCAACCAATTTTTCAAAAACTTTAGAAACTGTTGGCAAAATGCTAACTGGTCGGTAATTAGATGTAAGAAGGGAGTTGCCACCTTTAAATATAGGAATGACACTAGCAATTTTCCATGACTCAGGAAATTTCCCTTGATCTAGTGACACATTGATGATATGTGTTAATGGACCCTTAATTGGCTGACCTATTTGTTTTAGCATAAGTGTATCCATCCCATACACATCTTTTGCTCTTGAAAACTTAAGCTCTTTAATTGCCTTTTCCACATCAGATATAGATACAGATTTTGGATATAATGGGGGCTCAATTAACAAATCTGAATTAATGACAGGTAAGTTGTTATATTTCACAGGGAAACTTTTAGCTATGGTATCCACAGAATCAACAAAATACTAATTTAGTGTCTGTACCACAGCAGATGGATCCTGCAAAAGCATGCCATTAATCTTTAGCTGTATTGAATTATTACTAGAAGAAGTTTTACCTATTAATTTATTAATCTGATCCCAAGTCGCTTTTGAGTTTCCATGACAATTTTTAATAATTGTGATAAAAAAGCCTGCCTTTGCTTTTCGTAGTTGTCTTATCACTCTATTTCGTAATGAAGCACATTTTTGTCTC